>NC_026001.2:9812723-10026730 GCF_000442705.2 Elaeis guineensis
CATCACAGTAAACTAATTACCCATATTATCAAAAAAAAAAGAAAAAGAAGCACTTGTTAGAGGTTTCGGGCCGATATGATTTTTTTTCCTTCGAAAAAATGCGACAATTAAAGCAGGAACATGTTTGGTAACTTTTTTTTTTTTTTTTTTAAAAGAACTTTCACTATTTCAACGCTGCTCAACCCACTCGAGCCGCCCTCTCCGCCTTCCACGCACCGCCGCGGCCCGTGGACGCTCCACCGCGGCCCTCCGACGCTCCGCCCTGGCCCTTCGACGCTCCGGCGTACGGTAAAAGTTCTCTCTTCTACTTCTCTCTCTCTCTCTCTCCTCCCCTTCCCCCAGTCTCTCTAGTTTTCTCCCCTACGGCAGATCCGGCTTCACCGGACCGTCGCCCTTACTTTTTCTCGCCTAGATCTTATGTGTTAGAGCCTCATCGGGCTCCGATCTCCCCGCTTTTCCTTTCTATTCTCCGATGAAGAGCATCGAGGCCCCTCCTTCCCTGCTTCTTTCTCTCTTCTTCTCTACTGCGGCTGGACGGCAGCCAAAGTCCCCTACCACCCACTCCTCCTCTGCTTCCTTTTCTTCTCTTCTGCGGTTGGATGGCTCTTTGGTGCCGTGCCCACAAGGCGCAGGCCATGTGGCTCTTATTGTTTCCGTGGAGTGGTGGTGGATTGGCATATTGATGGTGATTAATTAATGCTCTGAATGCCTGCAAGAAACAACATAAGGGAAGGTTCCAGCTGGAGGTTATGGTCTAGGCTTTGTACTGTGGTTGCTTTTGTTTAGTCTCTGGTCTTGGTTTGTAATGTTTTTTACCTATTTTACATATGATATTTGTTTGTGGATTATTACATGTTCTAGGCTTTAAGATTATGAACTGCGGATTTTGACATCTTTAGATGTCTGAACTTGTTTTTCATGAATCATGGCATGTTGATCCATGGCTTATGAAATATGTGGAGATGCCATTTTCTAAAGGGATAGAACGAAGTTAGTTTTGCTCTCTCCCCTTCTTTCATATTGGTTCGGAATGATAGACTTGTTGGTCGTTGTTTTTTCTGTTTGAGACGTATTTGCACATGGTTTAGATGATCATGATTCATATTTGGTAAAGGGAAGAGTTGCAAATAGGATCCTAGTTTTGAGTTCGGACTTGTTAAACATGATGTCTATTGCTCATTGTAGGTCTTGTGGTAGAGGAATTAGTGAATAGCAGAGAAAATACAATTGCTTTGAATTTTTCCTTTTGCTTTACCAAATGGTTTTATTTATTTCTATTGTCAGGGAAAAAAAATAGTGACTACCAAACATGTTTTTGTTTTTAGAAATCTGAAAAGAAAGTGGAAACAGATTTCCTGTTTCTTTCTTTCTTTCTTTGTTTTTTTTTTTTTTTGTCTTTTTAAAGTGACAGCGATGCCAAACGCATCCTTAAGGTTTGACTTATGCTGTTCTGTGTCATTTTGCAAGGCCCTTGTCCGTCCTCATGCTGAAGTCATATTAGGTATTCCAAAACTAGTCGCCAGACAAGCTGCACAATTAGGACTGCAATAATAACAGTCAAGTTAGTTCATGTATATATTTTTCTAGCCTAGTTATAGTCCATTACATACTATAAATCAAGTTACACTAGCTAGTCATGTATGCAATCAAATGACGATGACTATCTATGGTTATTAGCCAACCAGTCACTTGGCTGATTGTTTTTTAGAACTAAACAGGAGGAATTTCAAGCGAAATCAAGTAAGGGTGAGATTCGAACATAGGTTGCTGTATCCAACACAACATGATATAACCAACTCAATCCACACCCTTGTTTTATCTAGGTTAGTTAGCATTCTTTTCAATCAGAGAGTACCTAAGTGCAGATTCCTAATGATGGCACTGCCATCATATATACATATTCGTTCATACATACATACAGATGGCAGATAGATAGCAATTATAGCTAATGCATGCATCTCCCTAACTCCAAGTTAAGAAGTCAAAACTATCTAATAACCAACAATTTTTTTCTAGACACCTCAGTCCTAGGAACTTCACAAAAATGCTAGGGATGTAAAGCATTCACAGCTCAAGCAATTTGTTGACAATATTTGGCAATTCACTTCAATTGCATTAGCAAAAACATATCCTACTTATCACAACCATTATTATGTAACCTTATTTAGGTATCTTTCTCTTCTTGTCATGACAACCTAATATCATGTATAAACAAAAAACCTATGAAGCCTAGCATAAATATCATGAATTGATACAAGAGAAATTTGACTTGAAGCAAACACTTATGTTACCACAATTTACAGTATCTAGTTTACTAGAGCTATCTTCAAAAAAATGAAATTTGTACGTAAAGGGCCCCATATAATTTTTAAGGAAGCAAGCAAGTCAACATTTTTCCTTTTGTCGGGTCCAGTAACTTTGGAAGCCAAATAATTTAGATTTGATATTTGAATAATTCAAGCAGTTAATCTTTATGAGTTATTACCAACCCCCCCCCCCTTCTCAAAAAAAAAAGAGAGGAAAATCTTAGTAAATGATCTTGCCATGCACATGCACACAAAAACGTTTACTATAGTGTATTGTGATTCTTCTTGATAAATTTATTAAATAATGTGGATCGCTGTTTAGTGTACAATAATCTTATTTTGCAGTAGCAAGATAAAATAAGAAAGTGACAATAAGGACAATTCAAGAGAAAGCATAGATCACATGGATTTTGTTGGTTTTTGATATGATTTTATGTAATCAAATATCCTTTTTAGAGAAATTGTCTAATACAATACCAAGTTGATTATGTGGACTATTCTCTTGTTTGATAATTTTGAATTGTAATTTAAACCACGTGGCAATTGAGCAATTTTTAGGTCTACAAAATGACAACATTCTAATCACAGTTTGTTTCTCCGTACATCAGTGATCATGATAATTTGAAAGTAATGATTCTAGTGCAGTTGTTGGATTCAGATTACCACCTTCAACTAAAGATACAACACCTAACTATTTGTCACCAACTGTTATGTTTCAAAGTTAACAAATACATTAAATTGTGAAGGAGACTCCATAGGAAAATACAATTGTTATGGTCTACAAAATTCAAGGAACATATCTCTGTCATTGTCTATAAACAATCTTGTTTATTACCCATCTCCACAATCGAGTTAGCGGCTGAGAGCAAGTGCCGTGTGGATTAGGTTTGATGAAACTAGGGCAGGTGAAAATCACGTGCCCCTTGTTAAAAATTCAATTTTTGTGCAATTTATAAAATATGGAAATTACAGCTTGCATCCAGTTTTTGACAGGATGCTGGTGTGGAGTTAGTAATGCATTAATGGTGATTACCTTTGTGATGTGAAAAATCCATTCTCTCTCTCTCTCTCTCTCTCTCTCTTTTCATCTATTGTTCAATGAATCTTGCATGCAGAATGGAACATGTGGGGTTAGTAATGCATTAATGGTGATTCCCTTTGTGATGTGAAAAATCCACTCTCTCTCTCTCTCTCTCCCCATCTATTGTTCAATGAATCTTGCATGCAGAATGGAACAATATAAATTCAGATCTTTTGTTTCCATCTGTTTGGGTTTTTCTTGATCTTGTTGTCATTTTGCTGACATTATCTATGTCTCGCAGTTTGGGGCTGTGATAGATCATGGCGAGTACGAAAGGGGTTGCGAACTTTAGGAACTCGACATCTAGTGGAAAACAGTCTTTCCTTCCCCAAAAAGCCCCTTTCCGACCATGCCTGTGCCTTATGCTGACTATGGGACCATAGGAACAAAGGGCATCCCGAAACTGAGAGAAGGGAACAGACACCACCAGCGCACTTCGTCTGAGAGCTTTCTCATTGAGGAGCAGCCATCCTGGCTCGATGATCTGCTTAATGAGCCAGAGATGCCTGTGAAGAGGGGAGCTCATCGCCGCTCGACAAGTGACTCTTTTGCATACTTGGATGGAGCTAATATTTATGCTAACATGGAAACCTTGGTTCAGGAGGAGGGCAGGCAGCGGGGCATCTCCTCACAACCTTCATGGGGAGTTCAGGACTTTGATCGCCTTAAAGATGTGCAGCATTCTCCTTATTATACTGAGTCGAATTCATTTGGGAAACCTCAGAATAGAGGATGGGAGGCCTTGAACATGGTTAACTGCACCAGTGGTGGTCCATTGGCAAAGGACAAGATGGTGCATCCAGGATCAACATGTGTTCCGAGGGAAGCTGATGCAGCAACATCTTATGTTACTGAGAAGGAGCAAGAGCGATCTCCCCAAGATTCAAAAGGTACATCTGAAAGAAAAGAAGGCTCTCATGTTAAGCAGTCTGATGCGGACCCAAAACGAGTTAAACAGTAAGTTGCATGCTATTTTTTTATAATATGAATGGTATTTTATAACTTAGTGATTTCTCAGTAATGCTGTGCTAGTATTATTTTTTTTAAAAAAAAAAATCAGAGTACCTTATATGTATCACCAAAATTTTATTGACCTTGCCACTATATAATTAAATCAGTCATCCTGGTTAAATGGAAATTTGCAGCCAATAGTTTTTTAATCAGCTTTTTATTACCATTAATGAGATGAATCTCTTTAGAGATCCACATTTAGCTCCGCCCACCACACCCCACCCCCCCCTGCCCCCCCGCGCTTCAAGTCTATGTCATGGAATTATAAACCATCTTTCTATATTATTGATTCAAGACTAATATAGCATATTTAAATTTGATGCAACAATTCTATTTAGTAGTTGATGAGTGTGCTGCATCAAAATTTATATCTATGTACTTGGTGAAGCATATTCCTGGTTGTAATATATGTCCCAACTAACCTGTTTGTTTTGCATTGACTGGTGCCAATGTCGCAAACTTTCCTACAACTCTTCTTAATTCTGCTTGGATGCATAGCACCAAGGTTTTCACTGAAATAAACTGGCTTTGGAAGTCAAAGCCCAGATTTCATTTTGGAAGCATACCTCATGGAAAATACATTTAACATTGATATGAAGTTGGCTTCGTGAACATAACTTTTGCCAATTTGTTTAATCTATGATCAAAACTTATAAATAAAAGATTAGTATCCCCTGAGTTTCCATGATCTATCTGGTACCTAATACCTTTTTCTTCCTATAGTTTTTCTGAGCCGTATGTGACTTGATTATTTTAGAAAATTCTCTCTTTCTTCGTGACCCCATCTAGTTGTCCTTCCCTTATTTCTTTTGAAATTACTTATCATAGCCAAATTTCCTTTCAGGTTGAGCACACATTCACAATTCATTGCATGTCATTGTCGCTTCCTTGGTCACCTTGTGCTCATAGTCACAATATTTGCTGCATTTTTGAAAAAAGTTGCGAACTATTTGCAATATGAAAACTAAACTAATCATTTGATGTTTAGGTTATCAGGCCTAGGTTGACCATCTACCAATGATCAAAACAAGTCTGATACTTTGACTCAAATGAAACATGCTTAAGATTCAAATCAGGAGCATGATCAGAACTGGAATCTGGAGGACAAGACCCTATCTTAAATTGGGTTCAGTTTGACCATAATAAATGAGCAAAGGGCACTTTTAGTCCTTTAGATGAACAAACAAAGATATGTTTTATTAATTAAGCATGAAATAGGACACATAAAAAACCATGGTATTCACCCTGCTTTAAACGAATAACTAGCCCATTATTGTTAAATTTGTTTTTAACATATGCTCTCGAGCTGTTTTAAGTCCTTTTAATCTGATCTCTTTAGACTTTTATTGACAAAATGTTTTATTATTACTATTGGATTGGTATTAATTTCATTATCATCAATCTGATGCTTAAATGGTGGATCTAGCATTTCTGATATTGCAAAATGCTCAAAATCTATTCATATGAAATTAACTTTAAATGCTTGGTATTCTAGATCCTTTATGTAGCTTTTCCTTAATCATTGTCTTATAATTGTTTTGGTATAACATCTCAGTGGGTCACTTCAAGGTTCAAGCCATATATATTATAGAATTAGGGGCCTGACAATTAAAGCAAATGTTTCTTCTTTATCGAATGACCTGTGTTTGTAGCAAATAGCCGCCTCAAATATCTAACAATGCTTCTTCTTGTGCACATGTATTGATCATTTATTTTGAATGTGTTTGTTGGAATTGTTTTGTTCAATTGTATGCCTGGCTTATTAGTAGATAGGTTTTACATTATGCACTTTGTGACACAAGGTGGCCTTTTTGGTTAGGAATCCAGCTTTTTAAATGAATGCAGTTTCTATTTGAAACCTAATTCTTCTTTTGAACTATATCAAAGTTTAGGAAATTCTAGTGGACTGCTCCATGGGTGCATGAACTAGGCTAAATAACCAAAAAGGTAGGTCTACTTCCTACTAGCTGGCCTTTTAGGTTTTATAGCAGGCTTTTATCTTGCCTGATATCAATAGTTTGGAGACAGTTCGCGTCAACTTAAGAGCCAGTTTTGAAATGTTCTCGATATTTTTGGATTATACTTTGATCTGTAATGTCAAACCCATATTAATGTGCCAAGGTTAGCTAAATATGATGTACATTTGAGGTTTACATCTTACAGGTTTCACGATATTCAGCAACCATTGATTTTGTTCTAAATTTCTACAAAATGAACAAAATACTGTTTGCTGCTGCATGATTTTCATCACTATGCTTCTTCCCCATAATAACTAGTAGCACTTCTTGCAACATCTAAAGACAATCACGCTGACAGGAAGATGTTTTATGCTTTGTGTTGTGGATGAAGCAAAACATTTTTTTAAAGAAATGAAGTGCAACATGTTAAAAAATAATCAACAGATGGTAGCATATTTCCAACCCTTTACATGGAGAACTTGGATGAACTCAGCAGGCACGGGGTACCTATTGTTTTCTTGTTGTGTGATGGATCAAAAGGTTATGATAAAGTGCTCCTGAAGAATGATATCTTTTCAGTCCATAACATCATATGAAAATCAAACAGCGCTGGATTGGTCCCAGGTGGACTAAGGCAAACGTTTTTGCACTTCTTCTTTTTTTTTTTTTTAACTCTTATTTTTTTTAAAGTTGGCATCTGTGTACTTTCAGTGCTTCAGATATCGATGAGGATCAAATTAGTGTATAGAAGATAGTAAAATTCTCTTATATATTGTTGATTGCCTTATCTTTCCAAATTTTGTTTGTATATTCACCTTTCCATTATTACAGGCAATTTGCTCAGCGCTCTCGTGTTCGGAAACTTCAGTACATTGCTGAGCTGGAGAGAAATGTTCAAGCCTTGCAGGCATGTCTTAGCAAATATGATTAAAGTTTTTGGTGTTTGGAATATCTGCCTGGAATGTGCTGACATAATATCTTCATATGTCTCTACAGGCAGAAGGAATGGAAGTTTCAGCTGAACTGGAATTTCTGGACAAGCAGAATCTTATATTGAACTTGGAGAACAAAACCTTGAAGCAAAGATTGGACAGTCTGGCTCAGGAGCATCTTATAAAATGCCGTAAATACATTAAAACTGACAAGTTGCAAGCATTTCTTGCTCCGCATTTGAGGATTTCTTTAGGCATTCAAGTTAATTTGGAAGATAAAGTAACAATTTGATAGTTCCCAGTAGTAAAACTTAGAGAGGAATGTTATCTGCATGGAAGCATGTGGCTCTTGTCTCACATATTAGTGGAAACTGTTTATGGTTCATAAATATAGGATAGTGTCATTAGCATTGGTTTTTGTTTTAGTTGCCAACCATAGCTTGTTTGCACCTCCTGTACACGCTTGTGCCTTTCCAACTTCCAACCATAGCTTGAGTAACCACCATTACTTGCAATAATATTCTGTATAATACCAATCTCCATACCCTTCAATTTATATTTTTTTTTCCTCATTTTTAATTTATTTTCATTTTTAAGTTTCCCTTTTACATAAAATTACAAATCAATAAGTATAAACAGATGATTTGTGTTTTTGAACTGCCACTGATTGGGCATGAACTCCTGTGAAAATATGTTGTCTATTTCAAGTTTTGCTCTTGCCATGCAAGGATTGCCTTCCAAACATATGTTATCCACCTGTCCAATATCATAGCATTTATCTTTGAATGGCTTGATGTTTCTTTTTCACCTCTGCAGTTCAGCAGGAGATGCTAGAGCGAGAAATTGCCCGGCTTCGATCATCATATCAACAGCAGCAGCAGCAACTGCAACAACCACCAGCTCCTGCCCATAGTCGCAGTAGCAGTAGAGATCTTGAGTCACAGTTAGCCAATCTCTCTTTGAAACACAAAGAACCGAATTCTGGGCGGGATCCAGTCACAGGTCCTCTCCATATTTGATGTTTCACTTCCACAAGCCACCTGTATGTGGCTTCTAGATATTGTGTTTCATCTCCTCATCCCACCGGTGTGTGGCCTCGAGACATTGCATCAAGAAGGGAGCTGGAAACTTAGAATTGCATCCAAGGTGAATAACATCAGAAGGTTAATGACTTAAGTGGCTGATCTTTGTTTCTTTTTCTTGTTTCAATATGCGCATCTGGCGGTCATCTTCAGCTTTTGTCCATTTGTTGATGCTCGACCCATCAGAGGTGTAAAGTTTTTCTTGTAATGTTATGCTTTTGCCACATCCCTTTATTCTCATGACCTATATGTTCTTAATTAATTCCTTTGGTCTTGTTTTCGATCAGATACTTTCTTTGAAGCTCATTCGACATCTGGATCCTTTTGATGCCATGGATGTTATGTGGATGTTGATGTAGTATCTGAAGGGTGCATCCGCAACCTTGATATCCTGTATGTTGTATTACTGTTCAAACTATTATGGCCAACACCAGTTGATGGTTTTTGTCATTTGTAGTTAGTGCCATTGTTAATGTTGCTTGCTAGATGTTCGTAAAAGGCTCAGCCCTGGACGGTTTAAAGATTGCTGGTAAATTTCTCACAGTTCTGGTAGTGTTGCTATGCTGCATCACTGTACCATAATCAAACGATCATATGTGGCAAAATTCTTCCCAAAGGATTTTCAAGTGATGGTCATGAACTTGATTTAATGTAACATTCTGGTCACTCATAGGTAAGTTGACTGGGTGAGTTCATCCATGACCACCACTTGAATTAAAATTGGTGGTTGATTGTTTCATAACCCAGATTATTTTGCCTACCAAAGTGATTATATACTTGGTTTCGAATGAAATGTAACTAAAAGACCAGTACTCTGCATTGGAATGTAATCAGATGTTTATCAATGGAAAATACAAATTTATGTTTGTATGAATCTTCTTCTTTACTTGTAGTGCAAGCAGTGGTTTGAGGAATGTTCACTGAAATTCCAACAGTCAGACATGTTTGGGTATGTCCTGTCCTCTGGTTCTTTTATTTAGCTCTCCATTTCACTATTTGTGGACACTGGCTACTGGGTAAGGTCTCTGGTTTGGTCAGATTAAACAAAAAAAAAAAAATGAAAATCATATACAATTCATCTGTCATCAAAACTTCGTTTTACATTGAGTTATATTCAACATAAAACCTGTTTACCTTTTCACTTGTCAATGATATCTTAGTAAATAAAATAAATAGTCAACAACAAGAGATCCAAATAAAGTAATAAAAAACATGAAATTCTAAATATGTTATTCATTTCATTTTTCTTCTTGTCATATTTTAGTCATTTTCTGAAGCCATTAGTTGTGTAACCATTCTAAGTTACAAACTAATCCAGTCGTTCATCAGGTCATGATCCATTGCTAGATTACCACTGCCTGGTTTGGAGATGGATTTTAGAGTTTGCTCAATCTATGATCACTGGTGCAGGTAGAAGCCTATATTTATACCAGATCCATGTATAATTCAGATGATCTTAGACAATCCAAATCTATCTTATTTACAATTTGGGCAATTTTAGCCAATCCAAACTCAATCCAATCGTGTAACATGAGCGTGGCTCCGTGGTTGCACCATCTTGCTTGAAAAAAAGAGTCATCTCAAATAGGCCCAGATACCTCCGCGTCTCTATCGGGTGATGAGAAATTTTCTGCGCACCGCAGGCGGTGCAGAAAATCCGACGTCAGATGCATCATCATTTTTTTATTTAAAAATTTTATATAATATAAATATTTTTTTAAAAAATTATAATATTTTTTTATAAAAATTATGATATTTTCTACAGAAAATATTAAACTGGAACAAGTGCCATAATTTTTAAGAAAAAATATCATACTACTGCACAGAGAAAAAAGATATTGGATATATGCGGAAACTTAAAAATTATGAGACTCCACTTCAGTTTAGTATTTTCTGCAGGCTGTCATAATTTTTATGAAGGAATGTCATAATTTTTAAATAGAGATATCATAATTTTAAAAAAAAATATTTTTATCATATAAAATTTTTAAATAAAAAAACAGATCTGCTGACATTAAATATACGTTGAAAAATAGTGGCTATGTGAATTAATCGGATAAGATGGTACATTCCACATCAAATTTTTTACACCATCTGTAGTACACAAAAAATTTCTAAGCGGGTGACTCTCCCTCCATAAAATTAAAAAAAAAAATTTTGGTAAGAGAAAAGGGTGAGGGGGCAACCAGGCGTGACTATAAAGGCTCCCCCCACACGGAGTGAATGTTTGATAAATATATTATAGATATTCGGCGTGCCTATAAGGATGTGAACAATACGATAGATTGGGTCGCATTCTTTGCAGCATAGTATATTTTCCTGCGGTCTCTAACAGAATGCTCGAAGTGAAAGTCATATCTCTATATTGCCATCCACCAAACTTGAGATGCAGAGGGAATCAGAATCCCGAGTAACAGCCCAGAATTTGCAGCTGTGAAAGCACAAATATGGGAACACAGGAAGTTATAAAAGAAGAAGTGAAATCCCGAGGAAGAAGACAGCCAACCACGTATTGACCTCAATTTACTCAAAAAAAAAAAACGTGAATTGACCTCAAGAACATCACATCTGTTGACAGGTCATCCATAATTCTTTTATGATGATGAAAAAGATGACCATTATATTGATGGTTCAACTGAAAAGCTTATAATCCTAAGCTATATTTAAATCATGAACCCCATTATGACAGCAAGAGAAATCAATTAAGTTGTGGTAATTATGAATACATGGAATCGTAATCATGGAATGGAAAATTTATGTTGCAGTGCAGTGGACTTTTTTTTTTTTTTTTGAACAGAACGAGGGAAATTATTGATAATTTGATAGTACTATGGCAACATTTAATGTATCTTCATTTTGTTACATAGTCGACAAAATGCAGAGGAGTAGGGTTCAGCGAAATGAAACCTCTCTCTGAACGCGTTAAGGAGCCATGTTTGGTTGTGGAACAAAGTGGAGTCGCTCAACATAAAATCATCTTCCAGTTTATTCCATTTTTGTATTGCCAAATATCACATTTTTCTGCTTACTTATTCCACCTAACTGGCATTTGAAAAAAATGGTGAAATAAAGTTATTCTTTAGTGTATCTTCATTTGAACCCCACCTATCCCTACTTTCTACTTGGGTAGCTCAATTCCTCAACGAAAATAGAATAACATGCACCCAGCACTTGAGAATTACACAGTCATCGTTCTTAAATCCCCTCGGCAATTTCAGAATCAGCATAGAAAATTGCATACAGACATATGTCTCCAAGGCTCTGAATTCACATACGGTTTAAGCTTTGCTTGCAATAAGATTTGCTAGAATTAGGTGCATGGGAACATCATTCATAGGTTAAGATCTTAACCACATCTGGAGGGCTTGAGCATACTCCATTCCTGTGGGTGTACGTGGATATTTAAGTGAAACCGATATCAACTGTGTCACCCCTCAAAACAAAAGGATGCAAGCGTGTCTCAGCAAATAAGATTGGATTCATCAGCTTCCATCAAAGAAAAGAAGCTAGCAACTTACATTGTCGCTATGGCCAAAAAAACTAGAGAATTGGCATTATCATAGGTAAAACTTTCTTTCACTGCGCTAGGTATTGAAGCATATACCTAGAAGGACATCATTGCTAAATATTAAAGGAGGACATAAAGTACTAATAGCCATTGTTTTATAACCTCTTAGAGGAGAAAGTAGCCTAGGTCTCCTCTCCTTATTTTATTTAATACCACACTTTTCAAAAGCACAACAAGTTATTATTATTATTAATTATATATCGGTGATCCTTTCTGAATCCGCATCTCTTTTGCAACTTTGCAGTTCAGGGAGTAGTAATACCTGCACAAAATGTAACAAGGATGTTGAAGGCCAAAGACTATATGAATCACCCTCCCTCCATTAGATTGCAACCATGCAAAAACTTGAAATCATTAACAATGGCAATAGATTAGAACTTACTGCCACACTTGTAGTGGTGAGGCACCCGCCGACCGCAGCCTTCGACGAGCCTTACGAAGCGGTTGACATCGACGAGGGCGGCTAGCTTGGGGTGATGATGGGGCACACGCACTCGACATGGGTCACGCGCACCCGCTCGCAGCACTGCGGGCTCGGCAGCTCCCCATAAAGCACTGCCTTGCATGCATTGACCCCCGCCCGCCGCTCTGCGCGGCATGCCGCTGCGCTTATCCCTGCATGTGCCGGCATCACCCCCACCGCTGCCACCACCACCACCACAACCAGTAGGAAAACAGCTCTAAAGCTTTCCATAATTTCTTATCTAGCTCACGTCTCCTCGCAAGTTAGTCCCACTCTTCTACCCTATATATAGCCAGCTTGTGTTTGGACCGTGTCAATTGGTTTTAATTTTTATGCAAGTCACTTAGTCTGATGGCAAATATATACATAAGAATTAGTGGCTTAACTTGAAAGTTAGTTTTGGAATTTGAATGCTTAATTGATTGGCTACCAAGGGATTGCTGGAATGCTATGGAATATAAAGATTTATATTAAGGTTGTCTGCTTGCTGAAAATGGTGTTTAGTTTGACTAATTGTATTAAGAAATGCTTAGCTTCTTACGTACTTTCCGTGAGCTTCGGGGACTTGGTCTGCCGAAACTGGTCAAAACAGTGAGAAACACCGAATCCCATTTAGATCTCCTCTAGATATTGACTAAGTGAGTGGAAGACTTTGACGATTTGGCCTCCTTGAATCGGCCACTTTCTCTTGAAGGTACATGAGAGTTGAAGTTCTACCGTGAATTAGGTGTTGTAGTTTCCCTTCTCCAACTTCTCACTCATTTTAATTTACAATATCCAACTGCATGATAAATCTTGTAAAATGCTTGGGAACAATGAAATCAAGAAAGGTTTTCATCAAAAAGAAAAAAGAAAGAAATTAAGAAAGGTCTTAAACATAATGTTACGATTTTTTTTTTTTTCTATTTTCCAGAACAACTCAAGAAAGACAAATAAAGCTGATTGATAATTCCTTAAGATTATAAAAATATATAGTGAATCTAGGATGGCAATGGGTATCTTGCAGCCAAGCGATAACTTTATTAGCTTAACTAGCTTGCACTGTGAGATGATTTAGGGTGTGTTGTAATATTTTAATGATCTACATGACCACTAAAATTTACAATACTAACTTGGAACTAGCTTTATATTTTGGAAGGTCGGCAGGTGTGAAGGCCTTGACCATATGTAGGCAAGGATGCGCACACAAAATGAAAAGTGAGACATGCAAACCTAAAGTTCACCAAATTCATTGATGGGTCATCTATTTGGGTGATAATATACTAAAAGAGAATTACGCTCTTGTGATATAGGCAAAACATGATGACAGGAGAAATTAAAGGTAATATATAGATTCTGAATCGGTGAAATGGAAAATAAAATTTAAAAGTGGAGAAAAAGTTTGACTGCAAAATAACTTTGCCATGTTTTGTTATCTGAAGATTTAATAAAATACTTATTTTGATCTCTAAAATTTAATAGATGTTAGTGGATCAAAATGGAAAAATTATTACTCTGGAGAGAAATAAATTCTGTAAAGTTCAATGATAATAATGCAGCATGGATCCGAAGATTCATTGGGCACGGCAGTTGCCTTGCCAATATTGTCTATATAGAACCAGCAATTTTTGTTGAAAGTATGATGTTTTATATAGATATTGATCTTCATATATCTTGGAATCATCGAAAACATCTCTTTGAGATCTATAATTGATATATCATGGCCCCAGACCAAATTCTAATAATTTCCAGGTCAAAAAGTGGCTGAAATGCTTAGCTGTAATTTAGTGAGGAATTTATTCTGAATTTTAGAATTTTTTTTTCATATTAAGAGTCCTTTAATTAGATATGGTGTCTACAGTAAAAGTTGTCTGCGATTAGCATCTTTGAGGATCTATTTATATGACTATTTAGAAGATTGTAAGAGAGTTTTTGATATTTAATTATGACGAACTATTGGTTATTGTAGTAAATTACACATGAATCTCTCTTCTCCTCTTCCAAGTCTCTCTCCCAATTCTTCTTCTAATTTTCTTTCACTATAATTTTCTCTTCTTCAGGTCCCTGTGAGCCTTCTACATCTAATCAAAGAAAATTTTCAGAACAACATTTGGAGACTTTATTCAACAACTAATATACTATCCAAATTTAGGCAACAGTATTGGATTATACAGAAACAGTATGCTAGTAGCAGTTACCAAGTCTCAATAAATATACATTTTGTCGCAACATAAAATATTGGCTGGCTAGATTGCAAATAGGAAAAGTTCTATGATAAAATGTTGCAGTCTCGATGTTGAC
This sequence comes from Elaeis guineensis, assembly GCF_000442705.2. Lineage (NCBI taxonomy): Eukaryota > Viridiplantae > Streptophyta > Magnoliopsida > Arecales > Arecaceae > Elaeis > Elaeis guineensis. The sequence goes on from NC_026001.2 coordinate 9,827,405, forward strand.
TAAGTCCACAATTTCATGATAAACCAAGCAAATTAGTTATATGGACCACAAAGTAGTTTCCAAAGGGCATTATTCTTTCTACAGTTAGACTTTAGTAAGTCGATAGTTCATCCATGGATTATAACTACTGCAGCTCTCACATATTGTAGCTTTGCAAAACTGTCTATGGGCTAGGCTTAGAGGTGGCAATCGGATTGGGTCGGATCATAAACGGATCAGTCAGAAAATCGTCAATCCAAATCCGATCTGTTTATTAAACGAGTCAAAAATTTAAACCTGAATCCGACCTATTTATTAAACAGATAATCCGATCCAACTCGTTTAACCTGTTTATTAAATAGGTCAAATTAGGTTAAACAGATTAAACAGGTTAAACGGATTAAACAGGTCGAGTTAAATAGATTAGAAACAGGTTAAATAGATTTTAAACAAATTAAACGGATCATAAATGGGTTAAACAGGTTAAACAGATCGGGTTAAATGGGTCAGAAATAGATTAAACAGGTTAAATGGGTTATCTGACTCAACCTGATCTGAATATTAAATGGGTTAAATGGGTCAGATATCTAAAATCCATATCCAACCTAATTATTAAAGGAGTTAAACGGATCGATCCGTTTACGACCGAAACCCATTTAGCCTAAATCCAAACTTATTTATGGCAGATCGAATACGGATCGGATTGATAAGTCGGATCATGTTTTGCCAATCCTAGCTAGACTAGACCTAGATACATTCCATCAAATTAAATAAATACCAAGCTGCTAAATATTTTGACCTAGCTAGATTGAGTTTCATGCTAACTTAGCTATGTAGCAAATTATTCCTATGTGGCACATAAGAGACTAGCAAAAGGCATTATTCAGAAATCTTAGCTGTGGACCTTTACACTTTTATGCTTTCTCAATACAGCATCCATATGCTCCTTTTAGGACCATGGGGTTCAAAGTTTTACATGCAATGCTTGCCCAATCTGCTAGGTATCATCAGTTCATATGGCTGGACCACAATATTTATGTTGTTAGGGAACCTCACTTTATGTCAAGCTTAACAGGATGGACTAGTTTCTTATATCCCATATATTACTCTTGGCTTCAATTGGGACATTTGTTTCTTCAATGGCACAACATTCATCTACCTTCATGTGGTCCGGCTCAGCTTCTCTTTTGCTCAGCACCGTCATATTTCAGCTGGCATAAAATTCTTCAGTTCAAATCTGGTCTCTTTGTTGTGTTTTCCTATTGCTCTTGGCACATATATATATCTATGGTATCCTTTATAGCAGCCGTACTCCCTGTATGCTTCTTTATGCATGCACCTGAGTGGATGTTGTTGATCTGTCATGACTCACCTTTCAGAGCTGTCAAGATGTTCCAGCTATAAACCATAATGTCTTGGCTACTTTTTATACTTTTGTGGTGGCATTTTCCTCTTATTTCTTTATTACTCATCTCCTAGTAATTTCTATTTTCTACTCTTGCTACTATATTTATTTTAATATATCTTGGATGATGATATTTTGAGAGTGTTTGGTTGGAAAGAATAAAATTCAAAATCGAAATAAGAATAGATGACTCCCATTTCAACCGTTTGGTTAGGAGGAGTTCCATTCTGATTCCCATTCCAGAGAGGAATGGGAATGATCCAACCCCCCTAAAACTCATTCATAGGTCTTCTTTACGGATTCAAAGTCCATTTCAAGATTTAAAATAAAATTTTCTAAAATGCCCCTCATCTTTCATTTCTCCCATTCCGTAACCCCGACGACTCCGATAACCCTGATGACCCCGATGGCCATGTACTCCCTCGATAACCCGATAGGAAAAAAAAAAGGTTGAGAAACCCTAGCCTTTGGTGGATCTCCCTGGCTCCCCTCTCATTGCCGTCGCTTTCGATCCTCCACCTTTTGTTGACGGTCGACGGCGCCGACCTCTCCTCTCCTCTTCTCTCATCATCGGTCGATTTGATCTCCAATCCCTCTCTGCCTCTCCTTTTCACTTCTGAAGCTCTCCCTCTTGCCATCGCCGGCACGCTCTTATTTCTTCGAGATTTGATCTCTTTTTTTCTTCTATTCCTTTCTCCTCCCACGTCTAGTCCCACTCTTTGACCAGATTCCTAACCCTAATTTACGTCTTTATTGGCTGTTGCTCTCTCACCACTTTATCTTATATTCTGTGTTAGGGTTAACAGATAATACATGATTGTTGTTTTTTAATCTTGACAAATATGCTGGATATGCATGCTACCGAATTTGTTGGTTGCAACTGTTTAAATAATTTGTGGTTGTTTAATTTGTCATAGCAGCATCTCATGCATGCATTTTTTTAATTCTTTGAAGGATGATCATTCGAGGAAGTTAGAAAAGTTTATTCTTTTTCAATTGGATAATTTGTGCTGTGTGTGTTACAAAATTTATTCTTTTTCAATTGGATAATTTATGCTTTGTGTGTTTCATTTGTTAAATATTCGATCTAATTTATATGCTAATTGCTTGTGCTAATTGTATATCAAATAAAATATTTGCTATGCCTATTGGTTGTATTTTTTAATTATTGGAGCTAGTTGTGTTTTTTTAAAAAAAAATTGGTTTTTCTTGTTGTGTATGCGCTTTTTGTGTTATTTGTCTCATATTTAGCTCAAAATATCTCAACACAGGCTTCGTTAGAAACTTGCTTATAAGTACATTTAAGATCCACCCAAGAATCGATGCATTCATTTGATGTTACTGCTTTTTATAGTTTGGGATCATTCGTCAGAATATTCTTATTCATTGCTATGCCATCATAATTATGTTATTCCTTCTATGTTATGTTGTACTAGTTTGCCTTTTTACTTCTTTATTCTTTCTGATATACACATGTTACTTCCATTACTTATATCTATATCTTGTAACCAGGTGCTTTTTCATTTTATAATAAAGCTTTGTGCTCTTATTTACCAATTTTATTTTATTAGTTATCAATATTTTTGCTAAAAGATAATATTATGGATAACTGTGTACACAGAAAATAGCTCGTCGTCCTATGAATTTGAGAAGGAGAAGAATGCGTTATATTAGCATTATGTGTATGATGTTTGTGGTGATGTTTGTGGTATATATGATTTGATATTTCAAGGGATTGATCTATCTTAGGAGGCGTCAGTTGATAGCAAAAAAGAAAAAAAAAATTGTTAAGAATTGAAAACTTAGGTAAGCTTATTAATGAGAATGACAGAATATGTATGAGTCAACTTCGAATGGATAGAAAAATATTTGGTATACTCTATGAGATGCTTAGAGATATTGGGGGATTGAGAGATTCTCGAAATATATCCATACAAAAAATTGTTGCTATGTTTCTTTATACAGTAGCCTACCATCAGAAAAATAGAATAATTAAAAATTATTTTGATAGAAACGGAGAAACCATGAGTGGATAGTTTCACTTATGTCTTAAAGGCATTATTGAAATTACATAGAGTTTTGTTCAAAACCCCTAAGCCTATTACAGAGGATTGCGCGGATGATGCATGGAGATGTTTCAAGGTATATAATAATACATCTTATTCTATTTTCTTATTACTTAGATATTTTTGAAATTTTTTTTTGGTGTTTTAGAATTGCTTAAGAGCATTAGATGGTATATTCATTAGAGTGATCATTTCTATCGAGGACAAACCAAGGTATCGAACAAGGAAAAATGATATCGCAACTAATGTCTTAAGCGTTTGTTCGTCTGACATGTAATTTATATATGTACTGCCTGGTTGGGAGGGTTCTGCACATGATGCCCGTGTGCTTCGAGATGCTATAAGTAGGCCAAATGGTTTAAGAGTGTCTCAAGATATGTATATATATTGATGAACACAAATATACAAATGAAGCTCATTTTAATTTTCTTGCCTTATAATTACAATATGTAATGCTTTTTCATTTTAGATGTCATTGTTGTTATTATTTGGTTGATTTTGGATACACTAATAGAGAGAGATTTCTTGCCTCATATAGAGGGCAACGTTATTATCTCAATGAGTGGAGAAATAGACGACGACCATAGTCTGCTGAAGAATATTTCAACAAGAAACATGCTCAAGCTAGAAATGTGATTGAGAGACGTTTTGGATTGCTTAAGGGACGATGGGCAATTATTAGGAGCCCTTCATTTTTTTCTGTATAGACCCAATGTCGCATTATTATGGCTTGCTATCTCCTTCACAACTTAATAAGGAGGTATATGCATAGAGACCCTATAAAAGAGGAAGAAGAAGAAGAGAATGTCGAGGAAGAGGAAGGAGAGGAAGAACAGGGAGAGGATGAAGTTGAGTTCATCACCCCTCTTGAGACATCTGACCATTGAACCAATTTCAGAAACACTCTAGCTCAATAAATGTTTAACAATTGGAGATCTACATCTTTTAGGAGTTGATTGTGTTTTATGTTTTATGTTTTTTATTTTTGTTCAAGTATTTTAGTTGAATATCAAAATATTGGACCTAGTATGTTATGGACTTGTTATGAAATCATTTACTTGTTATGAAACTATTTGTTACATGATTCTACTTGTTTGTATACTTCATATTTGAATTTTAATAGTATTATTATTATATACTTGTAATATATGTTATTTTTAAGATAATGGCTATACTTGTTATGATCATTAAAATCATAATTTATAATTATTATAAGATGAAATTTGATGAATGTAGCCAAGTTAATCATGGTAGAGGAAAGAACAAGCATCCATAAAAAAATGATGAGGATGCGGTGTTAGTGAAATGCCTTCAGGAATTGTCTACTGATCCCATATGGAAAGGGGAGGGTGGTTTTAAGAATAGATATATGAATAAGTTGGAGAAAATGATTGAAGAAAAACTATCTGGTTGTGGTTTGAAGGCTACTCCACATATTGAATCCAGGATAAAATATCTAAAGCAAAAGCATAGTGCTATTGTAGAGATATTATCACAAACGAGATGCATATGGAATAACCAAAAGAAGATGATCTGTTGTGATAAAATATGGTACATGGAGTGGTGCAAGGTATATTTTATAAATATTATTTTTATAACTCAAATAATATTTTATTTATTGTTCATCTCTTAATATATATGATTTTCTAATGATAGGTGCATGAGTCCGTCAAAGATTTGTGAGAAGCAGTTTTTTCTCATCTAGATATACTTGATGAGATCTATGGGAAGGACAGGGCGATAGGAAAGGGTGCTGAAACATTTGCAGAGGTTATTAAAAATATAGAGAGAGAGAGGAGGTAGCTATTTTGAGTGATAAAGATCCAGTGGACCTTAGCATGGATGAGGACGATGGAGGCCACTCGGTTACACAGCCTCCTTCGATAGAGAGGACATCTGGTAGCAGTTCGAGAAAAACAAACAAGCAGAAAGTTATCCAACAGAACAAGGCAAGGATGGCGAGAGAATCCGATCTTATGAAGGAGACTTTAGAGGCCATGTCTACGACCCTTGAGACATTTATGTCGTACATGGATATGCATTTTGGTACCATAACTGAAGCAATGGTACGTGAGCAGGAGATGGCTGAGAAGAATGTGACGAGAGTAGTGGAGGAGCTACTTACATTGGAGGCATTGACTAGTGAAGTGATAAAAGTGGCTGATATTCTCGCAGCAGAGCCTAACAAGAGTGCAGTGTTCTTCTCCCTTCCACCACAGTTGAAGATGCAGTACGTGCTTAGCCTTCTTGACTCAAGCATTGGTGCATCAGGTTTTAGACACTAGTATTTCATATGATGCTATTGTTGGAATGTATGCATGCACTTGAGTGGATGTTGTTGATCTGTCATGACCCACCTTTCAGAGCTATCTAGATGTTCCAGCTATAAACCATAATGTCTTGGCTACTTTTTATGCTTTTGTGGTGACATTTCCCTCTTATTTCTTTATTACTCATCTCCTTATAATTTCTATTTTCTACTTTTGCTACTATATTTGTTTTAATATGTCTTGGGTGACGGTATTTTGTGTAATGGCACTCTTGTATAGTCTTTGGGCCTCTTTTTATCTGTTGCTGCTTTGTTGTATGTAAGCAGACCTAGAATTTTATTAGTATTATGTCTAAACTTATCAGTCAGTGAGTACTTTTCTACCAAAAAAAAAAAAAAGAAAGGCTAGCAGTGGATATGAGCCTAAGGTTAAAAGTTGGGTAAGAATGCAGGCTAGGCCAGAAAGATGCATCAATTAACATTTAACAAGTGCGAAGGTTACCCAAAAATCAAGCTCAAGTAAAAAAAAAAAACCAACATGGTCAGATTTATATGCTTGAGTAATAAAAAGCTAAAATCGTGAATTGGACAGACATCATGTTGACACTCCTCTGTTTAGTAACCATAGATTCTAGGTATGTGATTCTTGGATGGCACATCCTTGAAAATCTAAAGAATATTTGCCCGGAGGGAGCCCACAATCAAAGCTACTATTTATAGTGGTGCTCAATCAAGCCCCTGGTCATTTAGAGAAAGATGGAGGATTTTGATTTCCATCGGCATCAGCCGTCAAGAGATAAGGTGGATACAGGGTAGAAGATGGCAATTAATCCCGACTAATATGTTGGATGGATGTCGGATCAGGACACCATCTCTCAGAATCTTTTCGATACCGTTCGATGCAGCAGGAAAAAAAAATAAAACAGAAAACAATCACATACGTGGATCAGCTAAAAAAAACTCATCCCCACGGGACATGCAAACTTCACTATGAGAAAAAAAATATTACAAGAGGAGATCTCATCCTCAATCCTCATACACCCAATTTCTCTCTCACAGGAAGTTCTCCTTTACAAAAATTCTCTCTCTAAGAAGACCCCCTTGAACCCCTGAAGTGACCGCTGTCCGCTGTCCAAGAGTCCTGCTCCTTCTCTCAGCATTCTGTATCGATTTCTCTCGTGCATGTCTCCTCCGTCCGAGCTCCGTTTGAGGTGATTTGGTCTCGTTGGATTTCATTTTTCATCACGGATCTCGCTGTAGGGTCAATGTGGATCGAATCTTGAGGCATCAAATCTTAACATAAATTTTCAGCTAGAAAGAGAGATAGAGAGAGTTCATCTCAAATGAGCCATGCTCTAGCTCAAAGTCCAATCGACGTTGGTTGAACACATGACCCTTCTGATCTAGGGGTGTGCAACTCAAAACAAGTAGGTCTCATCAACACCCCTAAGCTACCAAATCTTACATGACTCAACCAAATTCTATGTTTGATTAAGCAAACCTGAATCTGAACCCATTCCACAATTTCTAAACGGAAAAATAACTCCATGTTGAGTAAATTTAGGTCAGGTGGTGTTGGGTCTGATCAAGCTTGGATGTTTTCCCCTTGCTTTACATAAGCGTTGGGTCATGTCAGAAGAAATACAGTTCAAATCCAAGTAGTTGGAGAAGTGAGAACTGAGTCACGCTTAGGTTGGATCAGGTTGCCTGACCCTCCATGCAAACTTAGTATAGCTTCCAATCAAGCAACTGTTTCTGTTCATCAAAAAAAGGCACTAAAGCTGGCTTGGCACTACATAGGTGATAGGCCCAACCCATGTTGAGTTGGTTGGAGTTAAATCGGCCCAGTTGCTCAGCCTCCAACAGCCTATTGACCTACTTTCTACTTTCTGCTTGTAGATTATTTGGATTCATTTGCCTAGGGTGGATGGGATGAACAAGAATTATCTAGATTCTTCTCTCTTGTTAAAAGTATAATATCATATAGAGTGCTCTAGATTTTCTCATCTTTTCCCAATCTAACAAACCTGAGGACTAGAGATACTTTGAAACCTTTTAGAATCTACTAGAGAAATGTAGAAATCCAAACCTCTACAGTAAGGCAAACATTGACCTTTTATGCCTCTATGCTTTAGAGAAAATCTTTGGTCATTTCTTATGCAAGACCCTCCTTGTTCATATGTAACCTACTATAGCATGGGTCTCTCTATCTATAAAAAGAAAATTGATGCTAATATACTACCATTACCATTGTTTGAATCTTGAATCTTTCCAAAGAGCGGGTCCTCAGAGGTGTCTATTATTGTCCCATTGGCTAACAATGCCAATTTCATTATATCCAAGTTCTACTTGCTAACATGTAGGTCTCGTGCATAAGCGTATAGTACAATTTTCATATTATGAAAATCCATCATGCAAGATAGGGTTGCAAATGATCCAAATTGTTTATGAATAGCTTAGAATCAATACAGTAAAGTTTGGACTTCTCACATCCGAAGAATAAGCTGAGCTCAAGTTGTCACTTTGTCAATTTAGCTTGAACATTTATTATCAAGCTTGGTTTGAGCTCAATTAGCATGCACTTTCACCTGCAAATCAAGCTTGAGCAGTCTACTATTTGACTTGGTTAGACTAGTTGAAGGACTTTGATTTTCTAAAAACTTAATAATTCTTTTTTCACTCAAATATGTATTATCTCATCAAAAACTTTTGTTCTACTAAATTTCGAGGGGAATAGACATCAATTTTTTTTAAGATTTTGAGTGATAAGGTTTCCTAAAATAAAAAAATAAATTGTATGACAATTAACATGAAATGTTCATTCACGGTGCCTTAGTAAATAATCATGAATTAATCTGAAATAGAGCACTCATTTTCTAGTAGAAGCCTGCATAGTGAACCTAAAACCATTAATTGCCGATCGACAAAGAAAACCAAACATGATATTATTTTATCAAAAAAAAAAATGAAAACAACTAATTCTAATATGTAGCATTTATGTTTTTCATATCTATGGCACATACATGTTGTTCTTCGTTCATGGATGGAGATATCCAACAACACCCATCACTAATGTCCTATCTACCACAATGCTATTAAATACGGGCTCCTCCCAATTGCATGGGATGGCCATTAGATTAGATTTAGCTAGAGCTTTTATATATGTCAATAAAATGACAAGTCCTTCATATATTAAATAATGATCACAGCTTTTGGGGAGATGGTGGACCAACCTAAAGGTTCTTTTGGTGTCTTCTTCATATAAACTAGTGGCTTGAGAGGTAATGCTCCTTTTTTGATTAGTGGTGGTGGTGGTGGTGTTACTCAAAAGCCTCCAAGACCAGTTTTCCACCCTACATCATTTTGATGGTTCCCACCCCCACCGTGTGGAGCCTTGGAGTGGATAACCCACACTGCGGCAAACACGTTTCGTGCCACGCGTTGGAGGGGAGACCCCTCAAAGCACCCCTCTGGTCTCAGCCACTTGATTTCTTAGATGTTATCCACCTTTGAAAGGAACAAATGATGTGTAGGTGGAGGGAGAGCGGCCATAAAAGCTTTTGAAAAACTCAGCCATTTGACAATATGGTGTGAAGGGATGGCCAACTAATACATTGCACCATGATCTGATTGATGAACTCAGTAGAATTCAACAATCATCACTTTTTAGACTTTATAGAATTCACAACATTTATATTTCAAATTGCAAAAAAAAAAAGTATAGTACAAAATTTTGATTTTCAAAGATTATATATATAATATTGATTATTTTAATGGAATTAATCCGAGTCAATACTTGTATATATTCAGGTCCTATTACTTCATGTCATGCAATATGGGAAGGATTAATGCTGACGAGTTGGTATTTGGTTTGAGAGCTTAGAAATTAAGTTCATTAAGATAGATTACCACTGTTTTTATCCAAAAAAAAAAGTGAGAAAGATAATTAATCAAGTTAAGATGAAATCTTACTTGAAAAAGATTGCTAAAATGATGCCGGGCTTTTCCGATATTTCTTTTGTGACACATGCAATGTGATAGATAAAGAAGTAATAGAGAGATCTACACTAATTGAGTAGGCTTTTTCAAGCAAAACTTTAAAGTTAGAGTAATGTTGCTCCAGAAAAAGGAAAGCACCGCAATGGTGATGGCCACCCCACAACGTGGACCCTCGGAAGAAGGCAATAACGGGCAGTGTCTGTTTCAAAAGAAATTATTTTCTGGACCACGCCGAGGTAGACCGAGCAAATCCCACGATGGATAACACGCCACATTAATCCTCATTTTTCATGAATTTCCGGTTGCGCGTCATCCACCGTGCACGTGTTCCGAGAGTTGCGTTGGTCTACCTGGGCGTGGTCCAGGCAATAATTGCTCCTGTTTCCAGTGGTGGTCCGGCTTCTCCAACGGTGCTCTTCTGACTCTTTATTGCACCCGGACCACAATTTGTACCTCATTGGCTTCATCAGTGTAGCCTGTTTGTGGTAGGGAAAGAATCACCAATGCTCTATCCACAGGTCACCACCTAACTTCCCTCCTCAGTTCACACGTGCAATTCTCTCCCAGCACAGGCAATTGTCACACGTGTCAGCACACGGTGCCCAACGTCCTCTTGGGAGACAAGCATCCCATCTTTCTCAATCTTTGAATAAAACAAGAGGGAGAGAAGTGTTATAAAATTACAAGCAATCGTCACACGTGTCAACGCTCAATGCCGAACATCCTCTTGGGAGCCAAGTATCGGATCTTTCCAAATCTTTACATCGGGAGGGAGAGGTGTCTTAAAACTACACGTTTCATTCGTGCTATTTTTGGGCTTCGTTGACATCATCCGAGATCCCCACAATGTCGTTACTATTGGGAATTATTATGGCCTTAAAATATGGTTTTATGGGCGGCGCCCCTCCGAGTGGAACAGGAGAAAACCAATATGAACTGTCCAAGCTTAGAACAAGGCATGAATGGCATGACAAGAGAAATACTGTTGTTATTTGTAATGAATTTTTTAAATGGGGATTGACATTTGATATAGCTCCAAGTCAAACAAGACGCCCATGTGAAGCCTTACTTTACTTATGAAAAATAATAAAAATATGTGTTGTTTATATATTTTTTTTGCTTGGTTACTTATATTTGTAAAATTAGACTTTTGTATTTTATTGGATTAAGTTATTGAAAAGTTAAGTATTTTTAATAAAAAAAACCAATTATTCATACGATAAAGTATGTTGAAAAGAAAAAATCATCTTTACCTTCATATTTGACTACTAATATAGTGGTGCTAATTGATTTAGTTAATAAAGTACTCTGGTTGGACACCAGCAACATTAGTTCGAGTTCTTTCATAATTTACTCAAATTTATTATTGGAGGTGGTAACCACTTCCATTTTTTTAAATAATAAAAATTATCAAATTAAGACCATCAACCATATTATTGGGGATGTGAGTTTAGGCAAAAGTTGTTATATGGTTGCATATGGATTGTATTGGCATAATAGCAGCAAATCACACACATTCCTAACACTTGGATCAAAAGGGACAGAATTAAATATTTTTTCAAGCTTAGTTTAGCAAGAATCTATTGCAATCTAATTAGACCGGCTGACCTGCTTAATTGTAAGTAACTAGCTCGGTACCTAAAACCTAATACACTGTAAAGAATTCGAAAACCCTATCTATATAGGATGGCAATATTATAAAGTCACGGTTTTTTCCCCCTCTATGATAGCAAGCTAAGCAAGTTTTGTATATAATATATATATATATATATATATATATATATATATATATATATATATACAAACCTTTGGAGCTCTTCATAAGAAAGGAAAGAGATGACAAAGTGGGTCAAATTGGCATGGGCCCAATGCAATTCCAACTTCAAACGCGGACATCCACTGGCGAGAGATGACGTGTCCTTCTCTCGGAGAGTCCTAACGACGCTACGTGTCCGTCATCGAAGGCGTCGCTTTGTGGTCGCTAACGTTCGGAAGTAACGGTGTCGGCGAATCGACGCTTCCAACGGTGCCAGGAGACGATCCCACCGCCAATCATCCAAGAAACTCGATTTCCGTTTCTACCCCTGGATTTTGCTTGAGTTACCAGAATAAGTGAAGAAATGATTTCTAAGAGAAGGGCTTTTAAGGACTCTGGTTAAATGGAAATCTAAATAACTGCTATAATTTTGTGTGTGTATTTGAGAACCAGAAGGAAAGATCAAAAGTTTTTGAAAATATAATATTTTTTTTAAAAATGAGTATATATTTTTATGTGAAATAATATTTTTATTTGAGAGACAATGGCTTGAGGGAATAATGGTGTTATTTTTTCTATTTTATTTAACATGTTGCATGGTAATGGCTATTAATGACCATTATGAAACTATTGCAAATAAACCCAATAACAATATATTGTATGAATGGTACGCATAATTTCATAAGCATATTAAATCATGATTTTAAAAATTTTATTATTTAAATACATTAATTATTATGCCAACTTTTTTTATTTTTTAATAATATCTATTATTTGAATTCTATACTTCTTAAAATTCAAGCCCTTGAGGGTGAGATACTAACCAATTCTGCCACAGTTATCAATTGGATCTAGGATGAGGCAAAATAATTGAAGGTCCATTCGCTTCTTCATGATATCTGAAGTTTTTTGGTGACTCTATCATGATGTCTGTTCGACATATCTTTCAGAAGATAAACAGTGCGGCAGATTGGGTGGTATCTTATGTCGTCGAGTATATCAAAGATTGGATCTAGCATCAGGACGAAGTTTGTCCGTAAATCCTACAAGATTTTTTGTTTTCTGACTTTTCAGACTGTACTCACACTATAATGATATGATCGTTCGTATGTATCAAAAGAAAAAAAAGATACTAATCAATTATATTTATAATGTTTCAAGAATAGCTATGTGGTATCTGTAAAGTTGTTACATCATCCAACTCCCACATTACTCTTCTATGCTATATACCACAACATCCCCATTTTCGTTCATTGGCCTCACATGCCTCATTCAACGATAGCCTACTGTAATTTTATGGACAAAAGCGATTTGTCCTTTCTTTACTATTTTTTTTTTCCGTGAATGACAATGGAACTACCATTTATTAAAATTGACTTGATCAAATGCCTAAAAATCATCACCATCTGGAGTGAACCTAAATTCTTCCTAAAGGAAAGGTGGAACCAACCTCCCACCAAGCTAGAGATAATTCTCACCTAAATGCTTAAATAGTTCTCACCTACAAAATTATGTGAATGGAGCTTGTCTATATTTTCAATGATTCATGTAGACACATGAGCCTTTATACCCTAACCACCTTGGTTAGGGAGCGTATATATAGTTTTGAGTCACATCATCATTCCAATAACTTACCCATTGACCAATAACCATGGAGGTTCATGAGACAAGGCCATGAATAATATTTAATACATCAATTTATTACGAAACTTAAAGCAACAACTTTTTGATAAGACATGGAGCCTCTCTGGATGTTTTTCTTTCAAAGAATTGGTTTTGGTAGTTCTCTATTTGGGGTTGCATCAAGAAAAGAGTATTGATCTTGAAAGGGGAGGTAGGTGTATTTTCTTTTCTAATATTCTTTGAGTGAATTTCCTATTTTTGGCTTGCAGCTAGTGAGTTCTACAAAAAAAAATTTACAATAAATTGATGGTTGATCCCCCCATTGATTGGACAATAACTATTCTTGTTGGCTAAGCTTTAACACACATCTTAAATTTCAAAGTTTCTTTAATTTCTAATAGCTATACATACTTATACCCCACGATATACATACTTACAAATAACAATATATACATAGATACAAGTGCATATGGGAACAATATAATTGTACGTAAGAACTAATATAAGTGTGTGAAATATAAGTGCAAGAGTGTGCATAATTTGTAAAAGTATGTACAGCACTAAAAATTTAATACTAATGGTCAAGGACCTGCTTTAGAGTCAGGTCATTGAAAGAACCAGGTATGAAGTTTTTCAAAGATTTATCTTCACTATTTGAAAATATTTTTCTAGTGATACAAACTATAATGTATTCAGTATAGATTTCACTGAAAAAAAAATCATATAGTATTTGTCCAAATGCTAATTAATTTTCACTTCCATGATATAACAATATTTATAGAACAAGGCAATCTACTCAACAGTAAAGTTTGGTTATATAAAGAACACAGCCACCAAAAAGTAGTTCCAAGGAGACTGGCCAGCCATTTGTTACAACAAACACTTGTCGATATCTATGAACTTTAATTAGCCTTTCTATTCACTCTTAAGGATAAATTGACCATTAACAGGGAATGCACCACCTTGGGCATAGATTAAGTAAATCTTAAACTAAAAGCTAGAGGAAACTAGATGACATGAGCATTCTTACTTTATTTGTTGTGTCAAAGACTGCTTCTCAGCCAACAGTCACTATTTTAATCGAGAAGGATGTGTGAGGGAAAGAAGCTGTACAGTGTAATCCTATCACCTACCACCGTTTCCAGCTACAACATATCTACTCGGGAAACTGGCACTGCAAATTAACTCATTCTTCAATCTGTAAAATTAGTGAATAATCTAATTATTCACTCGCCATCATTTAAGCAAATCAAACAAAAAAGGACACACAAAAACTATAGAATAATTGTACATGCCCATGGTACACGTTCTTTGCCGTTAAACTGTTCTTATAATCTTACTGATAAGCGATCACAGTTGTATACAGGACAAATCGTTCATTTTCATGAAAAAAGTATGGAAACTGCAACAAATTTATTGTATGCAGATGGGCCTAAATTAAAAGCTTTGTAGGAAAATAAAAAAATGGCTTGTCTATCTTATGATGAATTCTAAATATCAGAATTTAGATTGTTTTCCACTTCACGTTTAGACCACCTAAATTAAAATCAAAGTACAGGGAAAGGAAAACATGACATGAATATTCCAGGATAATTACAAAATATTATATTTTTTTAGATACCTTTAGTACATAGTTGATGTCAAAATGGTCAATTAGGTTTAAAAAAAATACACCATCCAGTAATTGCAGAAGGAAAAAAGACATTAAAAAAAGGAGAAAAAAAAAAAAAAAAGCAATACCATATTTGGCAGGCTTATGCATTGGCACTCTTTAGATCTGCCTGCTGTAAATGGCAAATCATGATATTTATGTCAAACCTATGCTAGTTTCCCAGTGCATCATCTGTCTCAGACTCTCAGTACATGTTGATGCACTACTGTACTCTCAAATTCCACCTTCTTTCTACTGAAAGAAAAGCAAGCAAAGCAAGGCTTTGAGTCCAAAATTTTGGGACCCACTTGCAACGTTTCTTTCTACTGACAAAGTCACAAAAATGTACCAGAGGCAATACTTTCACTGACAGGGGTATTTCGGTCAGAAAAATAAAAGTTAGGTGACCAGCGAGGCAGCGGAAGTTAGATAAGCCTTCGAAGCTAGCCGTTGGCTAACGGCGTCGTCAAGAAATTATTCCCTAATCCCCCAAACGACGAGAAATTATACGCAAACGTCGCACCCCGTGATATAAACTCCGTGGGAGCGAAGGACGGCGATAAAGAAAGAGCGAAAACCATAGCGAAAGAAGTCGATCCAAAGAAACGTCCTTCTCCTTCGCTTCCCCGCCCCTTCTTTCCTCTTTCCTTTTCTCCCCTTCTCCTTTTCGGTTAATTCAGCTTTAATTCTTTGAAATTTTCGATTCGAGATTGTTTCGATTGCCAGCGAGGGATCTCTATTCTCGCTCTGCTGCGGGCGATCGGGGCAATGGAGTCGGCCGGTGGTGTGGATTGGCCGGAGGCCGGGAGGCCCGCTGCGATCGCGCTCGACTTCCCGGCCGGGGAGGCGTCGGCGTCGCCGCCACCGAAGGTGCCGCGGAGGATCCGGCGGAGGCTCCTCGAGAGCAGGAGTAGCCCTCCGGCGAGCGTGGAGGAGATCGAGGCCAAGCTCAAGGAAGCCGATCTCAGAAGACAGGTAAGTTTTGTTCTTTTCTTGGAAAGTTTGATTTTCTGTCGGAATTATGGAGTTTATGGATGGTTTGGTTGAAAAATTGATTTCTTGCTAGGTTTTTGTTGGGTTCTGGTGGCGGTTTTTGAATTCTGGAATTTTTTGCCGTGGGGTTTGTAAGATTTTACACGTTTGGTATAGATGTGATTTTTATGTAGGAATAATCAGTTTCTTCATGTAGGGTTTAAGATCTTTGAATTCTCTCTCCCCCTTCAACCCCAGAATTACTTTATTATAATCTTTTTCGTAGAATATAATGGGTTAATCTTTTTGAAGAAAATTGCTGCCTTCCTGACCATACTACTTTCTTTTGTAGAGAAAGATGGTGGTCTCCTTGAGAATTTGGAATTGATACGGTTGTTTTAATTTTGTCTCTATGTTTTTTTCTTTTTTTAAACCCTCTAGTTGACGTCCATGTACATGTATTGCAGAGGTTTTCTAAAATAGTACTTTTGATCTTCTTTTCTGTTTTGTTGCTGGTGTTTTTTCTTAAGTTGTAGGGCTTCTCCCACTAGTCAGGTGCTTATACTCTTTAACTTTTAGGAATCTGATTGGTAGATTGATTTATCCTGAATAATATGTCGATATGTGGAATTGCACAGAAATCATTGAGCTCTTGTTTTAAATAAAGAAGGAAGAAAGAAACACATGCAGTTTTTTTGTTATTGGCCTTGTAGACCCCTTTCCTTTCTCTTCATTCTTTCGTTGAACCAAAAAAAAAAAAAAGAAGAAGAAACGTTATGGCCAGGCTTAGAAAGCCGAGTCTGTATCTTTTGATGTTTGGTAATATAACCATGAATCTACCATCCCCATGTACTCAATTAGCTAATATGAATATTGTCTGTATGCTCAAAAGTGGAGATTTTTACAATCAAAGTCATAATGGGAGGGTTGTTGAAGCCAGATTCTTTTCCAGTTTCTCCCCTTCCTCTTGTCTCCATCCTGGCAGCCAAAATTCATAAAATGCCCGCAATAATCATTTAATGAATGAACAACATACTTCATTATCTTATTAGACCTTATCCTCTGATGTTTATGACATCTGGAAGTTATATCAATAGTCGTAATATTGGCCTGTTATTTTCAGTGGTTCCATCAATCTTATTATTTTAGTTATTTTGATCTTTTTATTGATGCTGTTTTAGTGGACAAGCTTGTAAGTGATTCCAAGCTTTTATGCTTTGTTGTTATTACGAATATTCTTACTGTTTTCTTCTAGAAGTTATCAGGCAATGTTTTGATTAGTTGATTTTGCTCTAGTGGTTTGTGGAGTTATGTTTGGGTTTCATCTTTCCCCATCAAAAATGACCTGCAATTTTTGCAGGAATCTCTCCCTTATCCTTGTCAACTTTACTGAAATATGTTGATCTATAGTCATTTCATTAATCTTTTATTTTTCCTACTCTTACTTTTCAAATTGGACATTTTGAATGATGATGATAAATTTTCATGAGTTGTACTGAAGGTGTTTCTTTTGGCAGCAATTTCATGAGTGGTTGTCAAGCAAAGCAAGGCCCAAGCCAAGGAGCCCATCCTGGTCATCTCAAGAGGAAGATCTTGGTCAGCGGCTTGAAGCAAGGCTTTTTGCAGCTGAGCAAAAAAGGTACAAGGATTTTCCTTTGCTCCCATTACAATTTTCTGTACAATTATCTACCTTGCTTGTGACTTTTGCAAAGTTTATTTCTAATGCATGTAAATTTTTCAAGTGAACTATTTTTAAAAAATTATTTGTTTTAGTTTTTAGCTCCTTTTCACTATCTTTATACTTTTTTGTTTTAATGTGTTGCTAATTGATATTAATTTAACCTATGGGTGCCTTTTCTTATGCTTCCTCTTGTGTTCTCTCATGTTATCATTTTTTTAATGAAACCTTCTAATTTTACTGTTTTAATATAACTTCAATGTATAATCCTGGGTGGACAGATTTGGCTGATTTGATGCACTCAATATAGGCTGTTCTCTGACTTTGACAACCAGTCATCATAATAAAAAGTGATTGAGGCCTCTATAAGGGATTCTATTATTATTATTTTTAGATCATATTTGAATGTTGATTCTGATATTACTATTATTATTATTATTTTTAGATCATGTTTGAATGTTGATTCTGTTATTATTATTATTAGTATTTTTAGATCATGTTTGAATGTTGATGAATGACAAGTTAGTCTTTGAATTTTAAGTTCTGTTTTGGCATAAGTGTTGGGGAGATTTGCTTGTGCATTCCATCATTTTTTGTGTCATCTGAAAACAGTGTCCTATGTCATTGACAGATTGAGTCTTTTGGCAAAGGCACAGATGCGATTAGCTAGGTTGGATGAGCTACGACAAGCTGCTAAAACTGGTGTAGAGATGCGTTTTGAGAAGGAACGTGAAGAGCTGGGTACAAGAGTTGAATCTCGTGTTCAACAAGCTGAGACGAACCGTTTGCGCCTTCTTGAGGCCCATATGCAGAGAAGGGCCGCAGCACAGGAGAGAACAGCCAGATCCTTGTTGCAGCGGATAATCCGAGAGAACAAATATAAAGAATATGTCCGTTCTGCAATCTTCCAAAAGCGTGCTGCTGCCGAGAAGAAACGGATGGGGTTGTTGGAAGCTGAAAAGAAAAGGGCACATGCCAGAGTAATGCAAGCACGCCGAGTAGCTAGGGCTGTATGCCATCAAAGAGAAAGTGAGAGAAGAAGAATGAAGGAACAGTTGGAAAATCGTCTTCAAAGAGTATGCAATCTTTTCCTTTTGTTATCTTTCCTTTTAGTCCATTTCTGTAGCAACCCACCTGAGTATGTATGACTTGATTACTGTCCGTTATCAGTCCCCTAGAGTTGGACATTGTGCAAACACTGAATGAGTTACAGAATAGTACATTAACTAGAGAATTTCACCCAATTAATGTTATGGTTCTGTATATAGAATAAAATGACCTATATGACACTTTACTTTGCATTTTTAAGAGATTTATTTGATGCTTTGTTGAATATAATTTAAATCATATATATTACTGATGACTAGGCAAAGCGACAGAGGGCAGAGTATCTTAAACAGAGAGGAAGCTCTCATAGTTCTGCACGCATCAACTGCAACAAACAAGGGGATTTTCTTTCAAGAAAATTAGCAAGGTGAGGTTCTGTTTTGGTTTGATAGGGTGCATCAGTTCTATAGGAATATACTCTGATATCTTACATCTGATTGCATGGCTAGGTGCTGGAGGAGGTTTGTGAGATCGAGAAAGACTACCTTTGCTTTGACTAAAGCTTATGCAGACTTTGAAATTAATGAGAACTCAGCTAAGTCTATGCCTTTCGAACAACTTGCATTACGCATTGAATCGGCCACAACGCTTCAGACTGTCAAAGCATTGCTTGATCGACTGGAGAGTCGTTTTTTACTCTCCCAGTCATCTTGTTCATCTAGTCCAGAGAATGTTGATCATTTGCTAAAGCGCCTAGCATCTCCAAACAGAAGAGTGGCATCTGGCAAAGCCACCAGGACTAGAGGAGTGACGAAGAAAGGAGCCAAGAGTTCTGGATCAAATAAGCTGTCAAGGTATACTGTGAGGGTAGTCCTCTGTGCCTACATGATACTGGGTCATCCAAATGCTGTTCTCAGTGGGCAGGGAGAGCGTGAGGTAGCACTGATGGAGTCAGCTTTACACTTTGTTCGCGAGTTTGAGTTGCTGATCAAGATCATATTAGATGGTCCCAACAGTGCTTGTTCCTCAAGGCAGTCATCACCAGATGTTATGTCTGATGACTTGGATCACCATCAAGAATCTGCGGGCCATTCACCTTGCCAACAGTCTTTCAGAAGCCAATTGGCAGCTTTTGATTCAGCATGGTGTTCATACCTGTACTGCTTTGTGGTATGGAAGATAAAAGATGCAAGATCACTGGAGGAAGATCTTGTAAGAGCTGCTTGTCAACTCGAGCTCTCAATGATGCAAACATGCAAACTAACTTCTGAAGGGCAGACATGTGATCTTAGTCATGATATGAAGGCGATTCAGAAACAGGTTTGCTTGATGCACCATTATTGTTTTTGTCATGAGATCTATTTGTTAGTGAAGATGGACTGCTTTCTGTTGGTCGGACTGATGATAGTTACTAATACTGAACAAAATAGTATGACAATATTGGTATCAACTAATGCCAAAGTTCTCATGTTAAATTTGACAATGTTTTGCTCCTTTTTATTTTTAAAAAAGTAGGAATTTTATTTTATTTTTTTAATTTTATGTTTAAAATCTATATGAGTAGCTTTAGACTATCCTAGCTTACATGAGCAATATGTCTGGCTGGTTATCTAATTCTATTATTGGTTGTCCCAGGTTACGGAAGACCAGAAATTACTGAGGGAGAAAGTGCAACACCTAAGTGGGGATGCAGGTATTCAGCGGATGGAATGTGCTTTATCAGATACGCGATCCAAATTTTTTGAAGCAAAGGAGAATGGGAGTCCTTTGGCAACTCCTGTTGCTCATATTGCATCTCCATCAACATCCAACTGTTCAGGTCAGCCTTTGGTTTCTACGTCTGAGGAGCAACACATCATGAATAATGGGAGATCCAGTAGTGTGGTTCGTTCTTTGTTTGGAAGTGCCTCTTCTTCATCACCTAAAGCTAGCAAGAAAACTGAAAGTGTAGATGAACAATCAAGTAGCAAATTGGACACCACAGAGAATGAACTTCTTGTGAATGAGATTCTTCATGGGGGTTGTGATACTTTTACTAATAACCTCAACATCAATATCGGAGATGAGACTGGTATCAAGGTTAGTGGCTTTTGCAGAATGTTGCTGATGATTTAGAACAATTTTGATTTTGCTATCAAATTGATTATAAAACAACCAAATTATTTTTTCTTAAAGCTCTGTATGCTTCATTTTTTGACAACTGGTATCAAACTTTGGAAGGTTGTTGTATGAAAGTATACATTTTGACAGAAATGGGAAAAAGGAAGGCCATCAATTAGTTTGAGGAGCTGAGAATGGGAGGGATATCAGGGAACAAATGTTTTAAACTTGATTATGATTAATAATTTAGCTACAGTCACTGTCTTTGCTTGATAGTTTCATGGTCAAATTTTGCTGAGAGGAACTGCATAATTATGCCTCAAACAGTATGACAGAACTCTTTTTTTATTTGTTTTTTTATGCTAAGACCAACTGTATATAATTGTGTTCATGGAACCCTGGAATCATGATTTTCCAACTTTTTTGGCAGGCGAAAGTTAAAGAGACAATGGAGAAGGCATTCTGGGATGGAATCATGCATGCTATGAAGGAAGATGAACCTGATTATAGTCGGATCATAGGCCTTGTGAAGGAGGTAAGGGATGAATTATGTGAACTGGCTCCTAGTTGGAAGCAAGAGATCCTGGACGGTATCGATCTTGAAATTCTATCTCAGGTAAAAATTCTGTAAGTTATATGGCAATGCCAATCTATATGTTCTTCTTTTTTTTTTTTTGTATTAGCAAATTATTATAGTTTCATACAGTTTAGTATTGACATATATTTTACTTTGGTTGTTTCGGACATTTTTTCCCGTTACATTTTATATCTATTCATTTTAAGAAGTTCCAATTGCTGAGAATGCAAATGGTGTGTGTGATGTTTTACTTGTGCACAAGTTAACAATTATCATCCTGATGAAAGGTACTCGAGTCAGATACTCAGGACACAGATTATCTTGGACGAATTTTGGAGTATGCGCTGGTCATGTTGCAGAAATTATCAGCTCCTGCAAATGAGGATGAGATGAAAAAAGCCCACAAGAAATTATTAAGTGAATTAGCAGACATCGCTCAATCCAATGGCAAACAAAATGGCTCTTTTGTTATTGCAACTATCAAGGGTCTGCGCTTTGTTCTGGAGCAAATACAGGTTAGCTTTTTTTGATATTTCCATTCAAATTATTCGTAATGGTTTTCCAGTAGCTTGCATGGGTAAACCCTGTGCCATTTGTTTGGTGTGTGGAGTGGAGTCATATCTATTAGAAATTCTGAATGTATGCTTTTCAATTTGACAGACGCTGAAAAAGGAAATTAGCAAAGCACGCATACAGTTGATGGAACCAATCATAAAGGGATCTGCTGGAGTGGAGTATTTGCAGAAAGCATTTGCTGATCGTTATGGACCTCCCTCTGGAGCTGCAAGCTCTCTTCCACTAACAGTACAGTGGATATCATCACTAAGGAACAGCCTGGAAGAGGAATGGAGCGAACATGTTGATTCTCTTTCGGTCTTGTCAACAAGTGATGTAAGTTCACTCTAACTCGTGATGAATGTTTTCTATGGTTAAAATAGTTATGGCCTGAAGGACTTCTATCTTCATTTTTGTTGCAGGGTCTTCCCCCTGTTACTTCTCTTCGAACTGGTGGTGGTACTCCACTGGCATCCAAACAGGGTCATCTGCTTATTAATCCATCAGGTCCATGCTTCTTCAATGTTATGACAACTTTCACTTATTTTGTGTGTTGTTTGTTACCCCCTGGTTCGCATGCTTTCCTCGTTCTGTAATTACACTTGGTTCATCATGCCTCTCTTTGACCTGAACAAATTTCTGGGCCATACAAGAACCAAAAAATTGCCGTTCATGCAATATCACCAATTTGTTTTGACGCTGTTGTACTGGATTTTGTGACATTGCAGGTGGTGAGCTGCCAGAGTGCAGCGGTGAAAAGATTGACAAATGTGTAAGGCTTGGCCTGTTAAAACTTGTGAGTGCAATAGATGGGTTGACCATTGAGACGGTGCCTGAAACTTTTAAGCTTAATGTCATGAGATTGAGATCTGTTCAGAGCCGATATCAGCAAATTATTGTTATCGCAACAAGGTAGATGTCGTACCTCTTTTCTTTTTCCTTTTCCTTTTAGATAGGTTTGTCTTATGTTAGTAAAAAGTAATTTACTGAAAAACTCTCATGCATGTGTCTTTAAGATGACCCTTTCGTGCCTTGCAACATCTTTATCTGTATGCTATGTTTCAATTTTAAGCTGCATAAATTTGTAGGCCAATACCACAATATCAGCTAAGAGAGGAATGTGTAGGCCCATACAATGTATCACTATTTATTCTCTTTTTTTTTTTTTTCTTTTTTTCTGTGAGATGCAGCATTTTAGTCCTTCGACAAGTTCTTGTCAGTGAGAACTCTGCTGCCGTCTCTTCTTCAGACTTGGAAAGAATGATCTCAGATACTGTCAAAGGGCTCTCTGAACTACTGGAGCGTGTACCTGATGTGGGCATCGATGAGATCATTGAGACGATGGTGAGCTCGTCGAGCTCATTATATCCTACTTCAGAAGCAAAGCTTGAGAGCAGAAAGGACATGGTGGCAAGAATGCTAACAAAAAGCTTGCAGAACAATGATGCTGTCTTTGCGAGGGTGTCTCGGTCAATTTACCTGGCAGCACGCGCAGTTGTGCTCTGTGGGAGCGGGGCCCAGGGACGGGGACTGGCGGATGCAGCGCTGCGGCGTGTTGGAGCTGTCCTGCTCTTGGATCAAGTGGTGAAAGCAGCGGAAGTATTGATCATAATGGCAACCACCTCCGGCCTTGTTCATGGGCCATGGTACAAAAGCGTGGTGTAGAAGTGTAGTGTCGCTTGGGATGTCATTTGTGGGTCATGGTACAGATGCTTGGTATAGAAATGTCTCTTAGATGTGATTTGCATGCACATAAGAAATGTAAACAAGAAATTCCACTTCGCAAATGTGTAGGGAGAAAGGACCTTAACATGCATCAATTGTCCATAGCAAGGTGTGTAGGTGTACAGAAATGGAATTATATGTTTAATAAAGTTCTTTTTATTGAGTTAATCAAGTTTTTTATTTGGTGTGGTGTTATCTGTTGAAAATGTTAATGTGCTCGTAGATATCTCATAATTCTAGTAAGGTATCATGTTTAATAATAGCGAGATTAATGTAACATGCTATATAGTAAGTAATAATTATGTTAGCAGTATGTGATATAAGATGGGTTATATGTCTCGGGATGATGCAAGGGGGTGTTTATTTCATTTCATTTTAGCAAAGGGATGTTTATTTCATTTCTTTTAAAATCAATAATCGGCATGCAAATTGAAGACGTAATTGTGACCGGAAACATCTAGAGAGGCATATGCAGTAATAAATGTGTGAGAAAACAGGTGGCATAATTGACAGGTTGTTTAACATAAATCAAAAAGTATTATTAGAAATAAAAAGATGATAGACGAAATTAAGAAAACTTATCTCTTGATTTCAAAAGTATGATTTTTATATATAATATATATTATGTACAGATCTATGTAGGTATTTATTTAGTTTTATATCAGTTATTTACTGAAAAAATTTTAAATATTTATACAGGATCAGAAAATTCAAATAATACCTTCTGATTGATCTTTTTGGATAAAATTTTAGGTTGATCAAATGATATCAAAGCTAATCCAGTTCACAGTGTATCCAAAGGATTCTACAGCATGGGTCATTAGGGCTGACCACAAGTTGATCGTGATATTTATGAATAGATATATGGATTTAGATTAAAGTGTGATAAAGATGTTAGACTTTAAACGATAGAAATATGTGAGGATTCATGTAGATGTATATTTAGTCCCACATCGATTATTCGTTGGAAGGATCTTAGCACTTATACAGGACTAAGGAATGCAAGTAACACCTTCTAACTCATCTTTCAGATGAGATCTTAGATTGTTATATATTATGATAATTATGAATTAGTTAAAAATAAAAACAACTAAAATATAATTTTACTTTCCAAAATTTCATGATTTCTGTCTATCATTCTTTGGAATATTGTTTGTTTAGCAAATCAAACCATATGTATAAAATTAGAGAACTATCAATATTATTGGCTTGGAAGTTAGTTTCTAACTTGATCATCCCTAGTGATCTATATGATCGGAGGTTAAATTCAATTTTACCAACTTTAATTGGATCGATTTTAGATTGACTTGAAGCCAACTTGACAATAAAAGCTCAACTCAGACTCATTTATTCTAGGGGATTGGTATGGTGGTTAAAAAAAAAAAAAAATCAGCATCAGTCATCATGATCTAAGGTGTATGAAATACATAAAAACTATCTTTTAATTTTTGAGATCTCTTACCTACATACCAAATCGACAAAAATTAATGACAGAAATTTAACCTACCGAGAAAAAGAACATAATATAAACTATATAATTAACAATTTCAAATCATTGATCTTGATATATTTAAAAGTACATATTAATCAAATTGTAACTAATCTGGATTTTTTTAAACTATAGGCCGAACAGAAACAAGATATCACAAAAATGATCAATTTTGTTCTCATTTGATACTCGGTACAAGATATCCAAAATGCCTACTTTGAGAAACCAATTGAGAACCAAAAGCTAGAAACATCCCAAATCTAATTCATCCTGCCATTAATTATATTTGCAAGCATATAAATTTTTCGGAAAAAAATAAGATAAAAAGGAACACATCATTTATTGTTTTCGCAAGCACACAAAGTTTTTAATGAAATGAATATTTACATTTCTATCCACGAGACAAAAGAATCGCGTCGACAGCAGGATTCGAACCTGCGCAGGCATAGCCCAACAGATTTCGAGTCTGTCTCCTTAACCACTCGGACATATCGACACCATCCATCAAGAGGGTGAAATAATATATTATTTGAACTATATTTTTTGTCCATACTCTATTCCCCTTCTATGGACGTTCGAGTGAAAATCCAGTTTGCTCGGTCCCAAACATGAGCATATATTTTTTTTGATGCATCAAATAAAAATAGATTAAAATCAGATCGATTAAAATTGAACTCAGATTCGATCAAACTAAAACTCTATAATAAGAGTCCTACATCGATGATCGAAGCCGTTAAATATGTTCTACTACTTTAAAATTACTTTTACACAAAAAATCATATAATTTGGAGATCTTTAACCTATGTATCAAGTAGTCAAAAAATAGATAGCTAAAATAAAATTGAATTAGATGTATTTTTTGATCACTTGATGCATAAAGTTAGAGATCTTCAAATTGTATGATTTTTTATGTGCAAGCATTTTTAAGATAGTAGATCATATCCAACAACTTGGATCATCGATATAGGATCCCTATTGTCTAATTTTGATATGATCGAATTCGATCCTAAATCGATTGATCTTATCTAAATCTGTCCCGATATTTAGAACAGCTTGTACAAATTGTAAACATAAGCATATATTTTTCTTGGTGCATCAAACATAAGCATATTTAGTAGAACAGCTTGTACTTATTGTCAGGTAATTGGATAAGACCCACGTCTGCTGGCAATACAAGGTATTCACATTGGTATAGCCAAGATTAAGACCATTACTGCATTGTAATATCAAAGAGTAATGGGTGCTAAATTCCCATGAAACGTGGTAGCCACGAAGCTACGGCTCTTCCCAGATTCTAGCGAAGAAGCAAACACCATCTAACAAAATGACTAACTGACTTTTATGGTGGCGGATTTCTAATTGGAAGGGGTACCAATATTCATGTGTATCAAAGATTTGATTGGCTTTGAAATGAGCTACTGCCTTGTAAAATGTTGCCCTGACATGCTAGCAAATCATCATCAAATCGTCATCAGAGTACATTCTTTAGTACATCTTTGGCAGAATCACCTATTCATGTAACCAATACATGGAAAGAAAAGGTTGGGAATGGAAATAAAATAAAACCATGTGGTGGAGAGATTATCCGCAACTTAAACCAACAATGCCTCAAGTTTGTTGTATCTAGGCAAAAGATAGTTACTAACACTTTGATTTTTTTTAACAAAAAACAAAATGCATTAGATGGTTTCTTATTTTGTTTATCCAAATGATTGTTTTGTTGATTATGCTTCTATGGTCAACAGTAGTAATTAGAATGTCTTGTGTTGACATGGGAGATTTTATATTTGAATAACAGAAAGTTACTTCTACCTTTGATCTGAGCTATTTGGGTGATTCAGGATAACAAGACCAATTTAGCAGCTTGGCATGGGATCACTTCAAGTGGCGCATGCAGTCTTGCAGTGTAGCCCCAAGGTAATCATGGTCTGATGTGATTTACATAGTGAAGCGATTGATATGGCGAGTGTAATATATATCAAGTTCATGGGTGCTTCTAGCTGGATCCTCTCTGTAAGGCAGCTCCTGCCGATGGCAGCAGTGAGCCTGGCTGAAGTAAACATCCCTTTGTGATCCCCTTCCCCTCTTGACAGGAAAAAGGGAAGCCTCTCAACCATTCCCCCGGAAAGCAACCACCAATACCTGTCTAAGCATTAAGATCAAAACTCTGAAAGGAGAAAGACTGTGTTGCATGCATGCTATCCCTAAGGCGAGGACGCCATACAAGCCACTCAAAAGACAAGGACTCATGGATCTAATATCAGAGATATAAGAATGGCATCATGCCACAGTAACAACAATTGTTGCGACAACATAAAGTTTAATACCAGAACTGATGTCTGAATACCATCAAGCCAGTTTTAGAACAGATGGAACTCATCTGCTACAGAATATTTAGTACGATTTTCAAAAAGGAGCTCAATAAACGTTAAACACAGTTTGAAGGAAGAAAATGAACCAAGGAATTCTTTCCACCAAATATCCCAGACATCTTTCCAGGCTTTCCTTTTCGGGTTGAATGCGGGGGGGGGGGGGGGGGGGGGGGGGGTTCTGCATACCCTCACCACCTGAAAAATGCTAATTAGATCAAGGGGAAGGGGAGCTGCTGCTGCGGCTGACGCTGGGGCTTCTTCCTCTAGCAGGCCTAAACAGCACATCATGAAAGAAAGATTAAATACATAATGTGAAACATTGGGAAAATTAAGGCATGCTTTAATCCTAACGTGGAACAGGAGAAATCTTTTTATTAAAAAAAAAAAAATCAAGACCAAGTGTAACCGCAGAGGATGGAGAACAGAAACTGTGCACAACAGCATTCAGAAGAAAAGGAAACTATGCCCGAACAAAGGAGCATCTACATTATAGACGAGAAACAAATAGGACCCACTATCGTTTTGTACCTAAAAATCAAGTCGCCACTACTTGAATCTTTTGATCTCTTGGGTTGTGACCTACAAGAGCATGTACAGAGTATTCTTGTCAGAGGCCAATCCACAGAGCCATCCAGCAAGATCCTGAGGAAAGACCTTGGAGCGAAGCTGGTGGCTCGTGGCTGTGTATTGCAACAGCCAGCGTGATCCCTCTGGCCTCTGCATCTAAGCTTCCATGCATGTGGCTACACCGACAGGCCCCATGGTGAATCTCTACCCATATATGGGAGATGAAGTGGGCATCATCATTTAATTTTGAAACACCATCCCCAATAGACCTCGTGAATCTAAATTTCGACTTAAAGATAAAAACTCCAGTAGCCTCTGATTGTAACAATGAGGATAACCTATGACAGCTCAGAAAGAGAAGGTGATACAAAAAATAAATGCATCGGAAAAAGCAGAATAAGGCAACCTTCTAGGACTGCGACTTCTTGATATCCTTCGAGCTCCCTGGTTCACAAAAGAAATTTAATTCACCGAATGTTGTTTCCAGAAATTCAAAAAAAAATAAACTAGGTATTTAGAGGTGTGTGCACAAGCATGTGTTCATGTGTGCACTTTTTTTCGTTCACAAGAGGCGATAATAACCTTACGAGGACTGGGTGATTCAGAATATGATGAATCTGACCTTCCCCGCCTTTGAGGTGGTGCCCGACCCCTGTGTTTAATTAGAAAGCAAGATTTAAAAATTGACATAGATGAGAACTCCATTCAAGTAATAAATAGATAAATCTAGATAAACATATGCTCTAATCATGAATCGATCAGTGAATATAAACATTTCATTATGTGGAATAAATACATAAAGCTAGATAAGATTTCTTGGTGAAAAAATATATAAAATTTATATTTATTTTTCTTGAGCAGTAACTCTAATTTGGCCCCCAAAAAACCTCCGTTGTCAGAATCTAACACGTACTGTTCAAAAGCTCTGCTGATTGAATCAAGATAGTATATCGATATTAAGATTTTTGCAACAAACAAATGAAAGAAAAACAAAGAAGTCAATCGTAGTGTTAATAGTAATACTAATATACTGACATCCTATCTAGCAGGAGTTATCAATTAATAAGATTCCCCTCATCACTCCACATATCCCTATGAAACTAACTTCTTGAAACATGACAGACCATGCTACATGCCATACCACACAATGTTAAATCAAATGTTATTCATATAACTATAAAATTTCTAGAAGTCTGGGGCTAGAAGCATAATTTCCAAAAGTCAAGTTAACCAGCAAAAAGTCAATAGTAGGTCAGTAAGATTTCATCAGCTCCATAAAGCACGTCAAAAAAATCTTCCATCTTGATTTATCTAGTGCTCCAGTCTCATTGCTCCATCTCCAAGCATTTGCAGTTAATGGCATCACTTGTGTTTGGCACATACAATGCATTAGAGAGGATGTATGGATGGCTATAATTCGCTAGAAGAGAGCAAGGAGTATGAGAGCTAAGGCTGGGGGAGGAATGCGAGGGCGTTTATGCATAAATATCAAACAGATGTGTCAGTAAATCTCGCTTTTCCTTTTAGCAACAAGGAGTTCTGAGGGTTGGGATGCATTGACAGGAGATGGAATTTATTTTATATTAAAATATTGGGAGGATGTCCAACACCATGCATGAGTGGAAATTTTTTTCCATCATATAATAGAATAGATGTAGAGACCACATATTTGAACAGGCAGCATATAGCTGCATCCAGCTACATAATAAAACCCATTCCCGTAACTCCATGTGTTTCTGCTCAAATTTTAACTCAATGTATAAATTCTCTACATGAGCTGGAAAATTAGTAAGGGAACCGCATCATGAGCCCTTGAGGTTTAATCTTACAATTAAGGAATCAAACCAGCCTACTTTTCCTCCAAGCAAGCAGTGTCCATGCCACCTTTGCAGCCTGTAAGTCTGTCAATCCAACAAAAATTATCTTATAATAAATTTCCAGAGGTCATAATCCTTCGGGACACTCTAAAACCACTTTTGCTTAAAAATATTTATCAAATACATTACCACCAACCCTCCTTGCCATATAATTAGATGACGGCTACCATAGTTGTTCTCTTTTTTACAAAATCTCACTGGAATGCTATGAATCCTCACTATAACAGCCAAGGAACTTCTTAGAAGAAAAAATGTAGGAGGATTCGTATACTAACTCATCTTCCTATTCTTAAAGTATACACCTAGATTTTTTGACATACCAGCCAACTTGACTGATATTAGCAAAAGGGAACACTAGAGTACCTTTGGGCACATAAGAAACATCGATGGTTTCAAATTTCCAGCAGCTCCAGGCATACCTTCAAAAGGCTATAACATTGACATGAAACAAACAAATGCACAGAAGAAATTGACAAATAGAACAGCATAATAATTAATAGGGGTCATGTAAGAGGAGGGCAATCACAACGACAATATCCATGTGCCTGCCACCACATGCAGATGGTAAAAAATCTTTGTGAGAAAACAAATCAGTTGCTTAGTGAATGGGAGAATCACCCACCACAAGAGTATGCACTTGTTTGTTTCAATCTGGCTGACCACAATAGATTGTCACATTCACTGTACAAGGCTCTGGATGGTAGTTTAAAGCAAACTTTCCATCACAAAGACTTGAAAGCTCATAACTAAGTAACCCCATTAAAAAGCTACACGTAACTCAGCAAATGACTTATAAACCGCTGACATGTCAAAGTAGGGGTGGCAATTGGGTCAGGTAGAATCGGATATAGATCGGGTCAATGCGGATCGGATCAAAAATATCAATCCGAACCCGACTTGTTTATTAAATAGGTCAAAAATTCAAACCTATATCCAACCTATTTATTAAACAGATAACCCGATCCGACCCACTTAACCCGTTTATTAAATGGGTCAAATTAGCTTAAATGGATTAAACAGGTTAAAAGAATTTTTAACGGTTAAATAGGTTGAATAGATTAAACATGTCGGGTTAAACGGGTTAAATGAATTAAACAGGTTATTTGACTCAACTCGATCTGAATATTAAACAGGTTAAATGGTTAAATCGATTTGATATCCAAACCCAAATCCGACCCAAATATTAAACGAATTAAACGAGTCGACCTGTTTATGATCGGAATCCGTTTAACCTAAACTCAAACATGTTTATGACGGATTGAAAATGGATCAGGTTGGTGGGTTGGGTCATATTTTGCCGACCTTATGTCAAAATCCCAGATAGATTAGAAAAGACTCAGTTAAACCAATACTAGTATGTTCAAAAAGAACACTACAGCAGGCTCAAACTTTAACCAAAAGAAATAACGACACATGAGAAAAATGAGAATTTTAGTTGTTTACCTGCGAGGAGAGACCGATCTAGAACGGGAACGACCAGGCCTTTGAACAGGTGAACGGCTATGATGGCGAGGAGGAGACCTTCTTAGAGGGCTCCTTGGTCGTCTTGGAGGTGATCTGGAACAAAACCAATATATTTGAGCATGACACCTACTGGAGCTCAAATTATTTTGGAAAAGTAAAAACCAATGGCAGTAAATGGAAAAGTAAAATCTTGAACTGGGGCTACGATGTATAAATGAAGTTCGTCCTTTTTTTAAAAAAAAAGTGAAAAAGAAATGCATGGAATGCACTCATCTCATTACAATGCAATGAAAGGCTTCATAAAATGTCTTCTGAATTTTTCCCCGAACTTAAAGGAAGCTGAAAAAAAGGAATAACAACATTGGAATAATGGCCAAAGCCTGATGTACATGCTTGTGTTCTGGTCAAGTATAGCAGTTGTTTTGGAACCCTTGAAGGTTCCATCAAATATTAAAATTTCACAGCACCTTTATGCAGATCATTTCAGACCCCCCATTTACTATTTACGTATGCCAATAATAAGTAAAAACAATTGCAGAAAACAGAAAAATAGAGGAATTACCTAGATGGCACATATAATGAAGACAAGTATTAATACAAGTCTGACATTTTAAGAGTAAATAAGATATAAATTGCAAAAGCACATACGTAGATCATGCTTACTTGTATCGATCGCATCGGTATATTATTTCTAGTTAAAAATTACAAATTAAAATTACTATAGCCAAGTACTTGGTCAACCTTTTCTCCTTGTCAAAAAATAAGCAGAATCAAGGTTCAGAATAGAAGCAGATCTGTCATTTCATTAAAGTTCGAAGAGAGTGTTCCAAATTTATGATATTTTGAGAAAAAGGGAGGAATTGGAGTGTTCCAAGTTTAAATGTTTCCATCCCAGATGAGTCACAGTAAGATAAGCAAAAAATCAAATCATAAGTTGTACAGACTAACTTACCGCCGCCTAGGAGGAATTGGGGAACGCTTGTGGACTGGACTACCACGACTCCTTCGTGGAGAGACCCTATTAAGCATGAGGATAAGTCAATGTTGTCAATGCAGCAAACGAGAGGTTCATAAGCTAAGAGAGTACATTGCAGACATAACTAACCTTGCAGGTGCCCTATGCCTCCTTGGAGGAGGAGGAGGAGGAGGAGAATGTCTTCTAGGAGGCGATGCTGCTCTCCGCCGAGGTGGGCCTTCACGTCGGTAAGGAGAAGAATCTGCTCGGCAATGTATAGGGGAATCCACACGACGACGAGGAGGTGAATCAGGTCGATGCCTTCCTGAATCAACTCTTCGATTTGCTAGAGAAGAGCGTCTTTGCAAAGGTGACGGTGGTTTCCGACGTGGAGAAGCTGATGACATTAGGTCATCAAAAGAAAACATCAGATGCTACCATTAAAGCACACAACATTAAATACAATGTTCCTTTACCAAAAGAAGCCAAAAGTATTAGCACTAGTAGTGCAGCTAAAGAGAAAGTTCTGAATTATAAGAAGAAATAAAAAACAAAGCAAAAGTTCTAGTCTTCTTGAAAATACTTCGAGGCCAGATTCAATATCTAATCTCAAATAAACCACAAGTTGATAACAAACAATAAAGATAACATAAAGAAGAAAATAGTGGTTACACAAAATGGAATAAGACTAAAGAAGCTTTGAATTGAGCTTCAAACAAGATAATACTAAGAAGCTTACACTCCCTAGGCCGCTGTGGAGCATCCTTTTCGGCATCGGCACCAACTTTATCTCTTTGAGGAGCTTCTCTCTTTGGAGCAGGAGGAATTCCCTTTGGAGGGGGAGATGCTTTTTGCCGTTGTGCTAGTGTAAATTTTACTCGGATAAAATTTCCATCAATTTGACCCTGTGATTTGCAACAAGAAAATTACTTTAAGATATGCTAAAGCAACAGGCTATCAGCTTTTCTTTTGAGACAAAAACACATACACCATCCATGTAAAGAAGAGCCTTCTCAGCATCAGACCTCTCCCTGAACTCAACATAGCCATAACCCCGAGGAAGATTAACCTGATTCACAAGCAAATGCAGGAATCATGTGCACAAAATCAGAGATACTTATATTATCAGTAACATAGAGTAACCAAAATTTGCCAACTTACAATCCGGTCCATTGTCAGCTCCACATTGACTACTTCACCAAAATTACCTGCAAAGAAACTATCTTAATTTCTGATCTTTTAATGCATTTGTATTCTGAATTTGGTCATGACACACACTGATCTGCACAGGTCATCCACTTTTGGAGCCACAAGACAGTCAAGACGAGAACATGAACGGAATGTGTAAGATGCACTAATTGATACTATACTTCACTAATCTATAAAGCCAACTAGAAAGTGTTCTAAGCTTCTAGTCATGATTCAAATTCTGGAGCTATGTCCACCAAATTATTCAATTTTCAGTTTATCATAAAATTTAGTTTCTGAAGTTTGGTCTTTCCATTTAGTAGTAGGAAGATCAAGATTTTTTACCAAATGTTGTTAATTAGAAGATTGCCGTGCATCCTTCATTAACTGTTTCTGGAAATTCGAGGACATTGTTAGATATTCCACTTATTGTCCTCTCTCCTTGTGTGTGCAAACTGGGGGGTGGGGAGGCTTGCACACATGCTTCTGTGTGTATCTAAGCTTTAATAATTCAACAAATTGTATAACCATATCTCCCCAAATAAATCATGAATCTCCATTATCTTCCTAGAGAATTTTGTATATTGTCCCACTAAAAAAGTTAGCAAAACAAAAAGAATAATGGCAGAATAATAAAACCTTAGTTGCATCCAAAATAATGCTAGGTTAGAGTTAATAAGCAAGACAAAAACTTAAAACAGAAGGGGCCCATCAATGCCAAGAAAACAGCTGTCAAACACTCTAGTTACTGTCAAACCGAAATACATGATAAGTCTAATTAGTGTTTCTTCTAAACAACCCCATATTTAATGAAGGTATCTTGCCAAGAATAATAGCTGTCCAATTTAGATACTGAAATTTAAGGGGAAAAAAACTTACTGAATATTTCTTTTAAATGAGCTTCATTAACATTGCTTGACAGATGATCAATGTGAAGAACCACAGACTCAGGCACTGGAGATGCTTTCCTGAAATAAAAGAGAAGTTTATAAAAGTTGTCTCCCATGCTTGAATGGAAAGGGAAATGATTGATATCCATAACTAAACACATGGATACTCTATAAATTATAGGTAGTAAATTCCCAATCCAGGTGAAGAAAATGAGAGCATAAATGACAGTATTGTTCTTTTTCTAGAAAAAAAAATGGCAAAAAGGAAATGAAATACCAATGCATTGTTCATTGGAAAATAATAATAAATCCATGAAAGGAGTTTAGATTTGTTTATCAAAGTAACAAAAAGCGAAAACTTCACTACTCACCAAATTCATTGCTCTCAACAATCATACTTAGGCCAAACATGATACAAAACCAATTCGGAATGCCCTCCATATCAAGGGTACAGGGCTTGGTCCCAGTGGAAATTGACGACATATCCAATCAAGGTTAAGCATGTTCAAAAATTGATTGCTTTAGGAAAGGATAAAGTGGATCAGATAAGAGATAAAGTGAGAAGATGAAAAAAATCAGAATGAACAGTCAACATTTCAGGTTCATTTCAATCAAGTCATATAACCAGTAGGTCTAAGCCACTTGATTTTGAATTACAATAGTCAGGTCAAGTATTCTTTCAATTTGGATGGTCTGGATCCAAATGTTCTTGATGTCCAGACAAACCCAAAAGCATAAAGCAGAGAACCACCTTGATCAATTTACAGTTTATTTCAGCTAATATTGGCAATCCCATTATGCCCACCCTTTTACAACAATTCTCACAAAGCCTTCAGTTATTATCTTAACAGATCTTCCAATGGTATTTATGTGGTACAACAAAAAGAAAATTTTGATATTATTTCAAAGTGGACAAACAATCCTTCCACAAAATCTATATTATAGTTTTGCAATAGAATGATACCTTACAAAGTAACCAACTTGTACATTTGTCTCTCAAATAACTCAAAGTTTCAACAAAAAACAAAATGTTCTTTCTGAAATCGAATAGTGTCGGCCAAAACCAAGCCAAACATCCTAAGATTTGATGTTAGGAATTTTGGTAAAGTTCAGTTGAAGCATAGTTTCAACCATAGTTTCAGATTTATGGCATTTCAACCATGGTTTCAAATCCCGGTAGGAAATCTCGTAGAATGTTGGCATAGGGTGCCATTCCATATGTTGGGATGAGGTAGTCCCGCCATCATCCCAACATCCAACTGGTGCATCTTGGGGCATCCCTATCCTAATTGTCAGGCAAGCAAGAGGGTTACACATCCTATTCCACAAAAAAATAGAGAAAACCTCATCCTACATGATTTAAAACCTTAATTTCAACAAAAAGAATAATTAGTATTTGTTTGAACTGGTAAAGATGGAGCAAAAGGCCTTAATTTCATGTTTTTTTTTTTTAAATCTCAGCTTTCTCTCGAGAGATAAAATAAGCATCCAAAAACATTTCTACAAAACCGAACTTGAATATTGTGAGCTGTAAATATAAGAGATAAAAATAGGTATCAGGATGAAAAATTGCAAGAAATGTTAAAATTTTGAATTATTAGTCATGTTGTTCTTTTAAATGGAGACAAATCCTGTGACTAGGCAGACCTTACAAAACCTTAAAAAAAAAAAAATCATAAACTAGGATAAAAAATCTTTACAAAATAGAAAAGCTCTTGTTAATTTCTGTTATATAAGATTCCCATCAAATAACATTTTTTGATTTTGAAGTGAAATCTAAAACGTTTTCTAATTTAACAATCTCTCTGTAGATTTCTTGTTCTTGATAACTGTTAATGGTTTATAAAAGGTACCAAACAAAAAAAATATATACTGATAGACACATCTAATACATTCCAAATGTATAAGTTATACTTGCCTTGTTTTCTTTACTTTGTAAGAGTATTTCATTTTTCGAATTTTTATCTTTTCAGCCAAAAAATTCAACATTTAAACTGAAGCTACAAAACCTAGGCAACTGATTTTTCTAAGCAACATTGTAATGGTATAGTCCAACCTTATTCTCAAGCTGCGTCATGGACTCATTGCCCCAAAGCTTAAACCACTAACTACCAAACCGAGCCGAACTGGAAGGGTCAACTATTGGCATGGTCAACTACTGGCACGATTCATCATATAAAATTAATTCACCCTTCCTATAGTGATTCAATAGCTAAATGCCTCCTCGATTGCTGCTTTGACCCTCCCTCTCATCACCTAAACCCTAATCTACATCCCCAGTGCTCGATGATGACGCCAAACACTGACACCAATGAGGTCCTTAAAGCCTTAGGTAGCCCTCTCCCTCCCTCCCTCTCCCTCTCCCTCCCTCCCTCCCTCTTCCTCACTCTCTCCCCCCCTCCCTCTCCATCCTCTATGGTACAAGAATAAAGGGAATGAAGCAGAGGATCACAATCACGGCCCTCTATTTCGAAACCTTTTTTTTATTTGCAAATTTTGAATTGAAGTCGGCAAACCTCATCGACCAACTTTAATTCAAAATTTGAAAATCAAAAAAGAAATCTTGAAACACTCTGAAATGGCATGGTATGAGTACAAGCCAAACTTGTTGCCAGTCGATACACCCTCCGCCACTAGTTCGGCAACCCTTGGCTTAAACCATTAAGAGGAAGGCTAACCTATGACAAGAAACCCAAGCAGCACCCTATTTATTAGTTGATGTGGAACTATAACAATCTCCCCCATCCAACCTGAAGACCAGCCCAAACTAAAAAGAACATGTGACTTTTATTAGTCAATGTGGAACTATAACATTAGGCTTTCTTAGTATCTTTGTGCCAGTCTTAAGAATGAAAACATTACTTTTCACCACAATGAGTGCAAACTTTTAAATCCTCTATATGGCATGGCAACCGTTTTATCTTCCTATGATTAAGCAAATAACAATGAGCGAATCATTAGGAAGCCTAAATCACCTAGCAATGCTAGTTTTGTCAATCATTTGAACCCTACCTAAATTTGTGACAGTAGTTGCCAAAATTTGCTACCGAATTCATAAAACATAGATTAGATATAGACAGGTTGGGCCGAATATAAAATCTGTCCCACTTCTGATACATTTAACATTCAAATGTGAACCAGCACTATGAACAAATGCCTGACCAAGTGGCCGATTGGAGGCATACAATGGCGGACAATTTGAAATTGAGATGACAGAGGTGGAGTAATTAAAACCGGAGTCTAGACTATATTGCCACAAGGATATTCATTATAAGTAATAGCTCTGAGAGCACATCTATTAGATATCCATTACAATCAAGTCTTAATAACATCATCAAATTGGAAAAAATGTTAACCAGAAACCCACCTCGGAGGTGAAGCTCTTTTAGGTGGTGATGATGGTGAACGACCTCGTCTACCAGCTCTACTTGGACTGTAAGAACGATGAACAACATGTAAGACATTAATTAATTGTAAGGCAAGTGATAACAACAACAGAATAAAAACAGAGATAGATTAATAAAGAACATCACCTGCTCTTAGCAAAATAAACAGATAAATAATGTTTATTAGGTAGTCTTGAACATGCAACCTCCAGTTTGAAGATAAAGGTTTGCATCATATTTTAGTCATCCTAAAGCATATGATCACTTTTTCTTGCTATATAAGAACTGAGGAATTAATTGATAACATAAAAGAAATAAAACATATTAGGATTCACATGAAAAGCATGGATATACATGTCAGTGCATGACCAATTGACCTTAAATACATAAACTGTGGTTAATTCATAAGTTCAACAAATCAACTTCCTTGATAAGTTGGTTTCTTTTCAAGTTATGCAATGATTCTAACTGCGCATAAACCAAAATCTAATTGTAATTGTATAATTACATTTGTGTAAAACTAATGTTACAATTTTTGTAATAAGTATCTCCTGAATATTGTCAGCCACTGATTCACAATTCCACATTCTCCCACTTCCACTCTACATAATATGAAAGAAAATAGAGGAAATTCTCTTTTATTTTCAGCAAGAATATTCTTCACATGGAGCTGGTATCGATAAAGCATGTCTATGCATCCTATGATATGAAGCTAAGGCTGAAGCATATTATACTTGAGAAAGAAGGATGATTGCTAACCAGAAAATTTAATATGAAGACATGCAGTCAGGTGTAGGGAAGGCAAGATTCAGCTAGCTTGTGCTCGGGTCAGTTAAGAAAAAACTCCTCAACCCACATGCAAACCACTTATTTTATGTGGGCCTTTACCTAATCCACCAACCCACTTAGTGCTTTACTTATCATTTGTATACCGCGATAGATGAATATAGCAGCAGTTAAGGTTGAGGTCCAAATAATGCAAGAGAGGAGGAAAAAAAATAATAAAGTCAAGAAGAAAACATGGTAAATTGTACACACATCATTCTCTCCACATTTCTTTTTAGAAATTCTCTTATTCTCTTAACCTTGATTATGAAGCCTTTCTAATCATCATGACCAATTTTTGACTAGGCATATCCTGTTGCACAATTATCATGACCCTAGGGTTTGTTCAACAGCTGGTGAATCACGATTTGACAGGCCAAACCCATAGCCAATTATAAAAACCTTCACCCAGGCCCATTTATTTTGTGGTGTTTTGGCGCGTTGGCAGATCTCGGACAAAAATTGCACCCTTCGTTAGGTGCAAAGAATTGATGAGCCCGAAGAACAATAACGAAATTCAATTAGTTAAGTATTTCAAACTCCACCACTCTTTTGACAAGACTTGAAGTTAACCCCAGAAGAAACAGAAGACAAGAAAGGGCTCAAAAAAAGACAACCAACAACAAGTTACGTACTTATAAAGTAATTCTACGAATCTAAACATAAACCATCGGTGCGTTACTGTTTTACCCTAGAATGCTACACGTATAAGCGAAAAACATCAATAAAAACATCCCACCGGGTAGAGATTTATTTATAAGGCAATGTACATTATCAGCAATAATATCTTCTAATTAGTAAACGAAAAAAAAGTACCGACTTGCATCCACAGTTCATGAAATCCAAATAAAGAACCTACTTTTACGGGATAAAAACCAATCAACCTGCTTTATTTGCTCACGAACTGTACCAAGACACTATTTCGTGGGTACGACCTCACCTTCTTCTCTGCGGCGGAGGGGATCGGCTTCGAGAGCTCACGCTTCGGGAGGGAGAGGAAGAGTAGGAGAAGGACCTGGATCGTGAGCGAGAACGCGAAAGAGACCGCGAGCGGGAGTACGAACCGGAGGTCGAGCGCGAGGGCGAAGAGTAAGAGGGCGACGCCAACCCCGACGGGGCGGCCGGCCGAGCTCGGCCGGGCTTGGCCATGGCCGCGGCGGTGGGGGAGGGAGCGGTGGGAACTCTAGAAGGCAAAACCCCAAGACAAGGCTAGGGTTCTAGTCGGGAACAGCTGACCAGCTCAGCGGACAGCGGATTTGCTTAAAGAAGAGAGAACTTACGGGCGCCCAAACGTTTTTACGGATAGGATATATTACGGAAATACCCATGACCAGGTCCCTATGGATAAATATCATAAAAAAATTAATTATTTTTTTATTAATCAATTTATTTATATTTTATATTTTTAAATAAATATTTTTTTATAGATAATATTTATTCAATTAAAAAAAATCTTATCGATCTAGGATATATAAGTCATTTTCTCATCAATCAAAAAAATAATATTTTTATTTCATTCTTAATACATCTTTAACCATATAATATAATAATAATAATATATAATATAATCTTATATATAATATTATATTATTATCAAATAATAATATTATTATTATAATATAATTATAATAATATTTATATAATAAAGAGTATTATAAGAAATATTTATGCATCTTAACAACTTATCCAAAAAAACTAATAATGCAAAAGAATATGGACAACGGATTTTCGAGTTATTTTTAATATATAAAAAAATATAAATAATTTATTTTTTATTTAAATATTATTCAAGAAATACTTATCCATAAAAATATAGATTTTTGAATAAATTTTTAATTCTTAAAATAATAAGCCCCGAAAAGATTCCAGAATGACACTAATGATCTTTCTTTTTTATTTTTTTAACGATAAAAAATATCATAATTTGGCTGCCATGTTAATACTCTTTTGCCAATCCAATTTCAAAACTGTATTTTTCTATAAAAAATAAAAAAAAATATGTACCATCAAATAATTTAGTAACTAGGGTGAGATAACTTTTATTGTTTAATTAATGAATACTTTAATAGATCATAATTTATTTATCTAAGACTATAATTTTATTGTTAATTTAAAATAATAAAGAAAAATAAATTGTTCATCTAAATAATTTATTTTATAATAATAGAAATATTAAATTATAATATGTAGTGATCAATCAAATCAATCATTAATTAATGAAATCAATTATTTTATCTTAAATATTAAAAATGATGTGGCACGTGAGACTTGTGTGAATGGCTATGAAAAGAGGACTAGCACTTTGCGGTCTTGCACTAACAAGGTGTATATCAAAATATATATAATAACTTTTCAATTAGCTACTTGACGCTTAATTATGTAAAAAAAAAATTTTTTTAGAGATTTTTAATATTATTTTGAACTTTTATTCAATACAATTAAATCATTAAATTTTTAATTTTTTCAATTTGGATCCTAATTGTAATTTCTATTGACCTGCCGTGATGGAGTTATGACATATCTTATCTATATAGTAAAAATTTGCTTATATAGCAAAAAATGATGACGATGAAGAATGGTGGCTTTTATTCCCCAAATTAGCCCATTTTTAATTAAGATTTTGATCTATTAAGATCCAAAGCCCTTCTTTCTTTCTTGGTGCCTGAATACTAATAATGACCTTTGAAGAGATGGTGTT
Source organism: Elaeis guineensis (assembly GCF_000442705.2). Lineage (NCBI taxonomy): Eukaryota > Viridiplantae > Streptophyta > Magnoliopsida > Arecales > Arecaceae > Elaeis > Elaeis guineensis. The sequence goes on from NC_026001.2 coordinate 9,868,518, forward strand.
TGCCTTCGGTAATGAACACCAGGGACTTCTTAATTTCAGTGATAAAGATAATTTTTCAGTTTGTATACTAATTGTATGTATAAATGTGTTATGACTTTAGGTATTGTTTCCCATAATCCCTAATTCTTACACTATAGATTCCTCAGTCAATCTGAAAAATGATGTAAGATTACTTTAGTATCAAATATTAACAGTGATTTTGAGCAGAAAATTATCCAAATCATTGATGAGAGATGAGTGAAATGATGAAGTTAGGATAAAAGAGGTCGGAGGAGATATATTATTGTGTTAACTTTAATTTTTACTAATCTAAAAATAAAATCTCTTATTTCTATTACAAAAAGGTGAAAATATTAGAGAATAGAGATCCGGAGGGAGAGGATTTTTTCAATGATAGAAACCGTAGATAAAAGAAGATAGAAAAAAAGGAAAGAAGACTTCTAGAATTTTTTTTAAGATCGGCAAAAGAAGGTCACATAAGTAGATTATATATATCATGTGACAACTTAGCCAACCAGCAGATAGAAATTGGAACGAGAGTCCGAATTGAAGGAATTTAAAAGTTGGATAATCTGATTGCATAAAGTAAAAGTTTAAGATGAAATTGAAAATCCTCAAAAAATTTAAGATTTTTTTGCATAATTAAGCCAGTATTTTATTATAAAAAATAATGATGATATATGTGATATATAAAATATATATATATATATATATTGATAATAAAAAATTAAAATAAGATTTTGTATCTAACTAAAGTTTCCATAAATAACATCAAGTTCATTATTAGATGATAAAACTATTCACAATTTTAACTATTCTCTTTCTTTAATAAATTTTTAATGATAAATCCTCTCTATAAAAAATATAAACAAACAGAGAAAGTCAAAATTTAGTAAACTCAAAAATGATAGAAGTCCCAAGATTATTTTATAAGAGCTCAATGACTAATATTTTTTCACCATATTTTAAGGTATAATTTTTTGATTATCATTATTTAAATTTCAGCTTATACTTATATTTTTTTATTATTTTTATAAATTGTTCTTGTGCATAGTTATATTTTTTTGTACAAATCTTTATTATCTTTGTATGTATTTTTATCATTGTATATATGGTTATATATTGAAGAATAAGCATGTACAGCCCACCAGAGGCCAGGTATCAATTAACCTTTTTTTTTTTTCCCGGAAATTCTAACTCCAACTTCAAAGGCTAGATTATAAACCGGAGCCGCCGCCCGTCTTCTCCGAGTCTCGGGCTTCCGACCGCCGCCATGCCTTCGAAGGCCCGGAAGTCCTCCAGACCTCCTTCGACCGCCGCCGACCGCTCGTCCCTCCCCCGTTCTCCCGCGACCCCGGCTCGGGAACCGTCGGAGACCGGCGACGACGAAGCCCTCCGCTGCCGCCTCCTCTTCGACGCATCCGCCAAGTTCCCCGGTCTCATCTCTGATGCTGCCTTCCTTGGGAGGATATCCGAGACGGAGTCGTCTTTCTCCAAGGGAGCCCGTGCTACGGTTTGGCTCTCCGAGACCGCTATGGTCTCCTCCTCTTTCGTCCCCGGCTCCCTCGTTTCGGTACTCCCACATTGCTTTAGCCTTATCAGTTACTACCTTTTTATCTGGATTTTTTTACGTGAAAGAACTGAATTGATCATCATCATCATCTAATCACGCGAGTCTGACTTCATATTTAGAATCATACTCTGGGTTCGACTTTTGCTCCAAGGTTCGGCTTTCTCGCTTCTTGAAGGAAAAAGGACAATTTTCTGCATATGTATGTTCTTGATTCTTTATTCAGTGAGACTGGACATCAAGATGAGCTCATGTTGGGTCAAGTGATTAGATTTAAATTTAAAGCTTTTGCTGATATTTTCTGTAGAACTTGTCAGTAGGCAGGGGATTTTTATTGCATTTAAAGAAATTTATGGAAATAATACTCATTTTTCAGTGCATGTGAGTATATTCACTGTTTATTTGCCAGTATCTAGGTTGCTTCTGTTAATCTTCTCATATTTCTTTTAGCTGAAGATAAGTTAAGCACTTTGGTGAATAAATTGCACTGGGGCTGCATTGTTATTTGAATTCTTTTCTGTTTACTAACAACTGGTTAGGACAGTTGGGCGAGTCTTAATGATTTTAGCCCTAAAGTTATTGGTTTCTTTTTATTCTCTTTCACCATTGCAGGTATCACTTGCTGCGTCCTGCAAGAAACCTCTGGATAGCTTTCCACTTGATACTTTGGCCGAGGAGTGTGCTAGACATTTTGGATTTGATGCTAGTGATCGATTGACTGATGAACTGGGGAGCTACTTCGCAATTGCAAATGTTTTCCCTTCACGCAAGGTATGACTACATCTTGAATGACTAATAGCTACCTGGTTCCTTAGATCTGATCCTCTCATGCTGCACAATAGGGTCTTTGCTCTTATCACTAAGTTTATACCAAGATGGCTCGTGATTGTACCTTCTGTTTATCCTACTTTCAATTTACTCATAGCTCTTTGGAGAAAACATTATGTTATGGAAGCTCCTTCTGGTTCCTACATATTTTGTATGTCTTAATCTAGGTTCTCAAGAATGGAGTAAGGCTGTCATGGGGTCTTTCATGCACCATGGGCTTTCCTGCTTTGGGCAGAGCAGCATTTGTCTGCGCTATTGAAAACATGTCTAACAACCTAACCGGGACAGACAATATTACTCAGCTCTACCTGTGCAAGTGCAAGGATCTTTACCTAGATCTGGTTCCTCCAAAGCTTGGACCTATTACTTGCGGCAAAAGGTTATCTATCAATGATTCTTCAACTGAGTCAGTGTCAATTGGAAATTGGAAGGTTGCATCACCTAAGACTCCTTCATCCCATCAATCGAAGCTTTCTTCTCCTTTTGCCTCTCCAATGCACTTGAGAAAACCACATGACTGTGTACTAAGTGCAGATTCTTCTACATGCTTGGATGTCTCCACTGCAAGGTTGGTACTAGTAGATGAAAAAGTTAATGGACTGCTGCAGATTTATGCTGCGCGGTGGCTTTATGGACGCCATTTGCTCAAGGGGAACTTTGTGACTGTTCCAATATGTGGACAGATTTGGGTTTTCCTGGTGGATGGTTTGGATAAGTTACCAGCAGGTTGCTCTAATCAAGATTTAACTTCTGAAAATTATAACTTGCTGCCTCATGAGATTCAAATTCTTGGTTCTTTAGAACAAGTGCAAGCTGCTTTCCTGGTGGACTCAGGGACAAAAGTCCATTTTTCAGATTCCATGTTAGATGTGGGAACCACAGATAAAGTAGAACCGCCATTAGAGAAAATCGAATACGAAGCAAATTTTGATAATACTGCTGATGTCCCAAGATTGGGTGGCTTATCTAAAGAATTTGCAGCTCTGAAAGAAATCATTTTGTTTTCATTGGCGGACAAGGATGCGTTGCCAAGGTAGTCTCAATTTGTCCTTTATAGTTGCCTCTTTCTAGATATTGCACTCTTTGATCTTTTTTTCAAAAAATATGCTGGCCTTTATTTGTAGAGCGGATGGAGAGAAAATCTTACCTTTTGTATGTTTATCTGCACATGCCCCTTAGGTATTAAGATTTTCTCTGAACAAGATCCTTATGAAAGTAATCATGAGGGTATTCATGATTTAGAAGAACTAATGTAAGTGGTCGTCCATGGAAGGCTTCTTGGATTTTGAAATTGTAGCTGCACATTTGTCAATATGAAGGCTGCATGGTATTGGTGCATGAGCTGCTCAAATTAGCTGCACCACTCTGAAAGACAAACTTGTACTATAATATGCTACCTAAATGTTGATTATGAAAATATGCTTGAACCACTTTGACTCTCAGAAGAAGCTAGAAAGGAAAAGAAGAAGAAATAGGAGACTTTCACATCTCTTTTGGAGTCTAGACAATGAACTTTATAGGGTCAATATCTTTCACATCAGTTTTGAACTTCACTTTGCAATCTTCATAAACTCCTCCTCTAGTGAATATTCTTTACATCTCTTCTTAACGTTAGTCAATAGAGTGTTGCATTTGAGGAAGGAAGGGGAACAAAAATGCAGGATTCTGATTCTGATAGATGGCATTCACTGAAAAACAAATACTCTATTTAAGGATGTGCTGATATTTATCATATCCTGATAGGTAAAAATAATATAGTTTTTTAATATAAGCTTTGAGGTACAAAGTGTATATACTCTTCATGTATTAATACCTTCAGGTTAGTCTTCTACATAATATACTTCTAGGAGCCCAATGAATTTAGTAGCCATTTTCAACCTGTCAGTTGTCAAATGGACTTGAAGATCTTGCTGATGCTTATATTTTATGGCACTTTCATAGGTTATGGTAGGTTGTATATGATGTATAAACATTCAATCTTCATTCCTTGATGTTATACAATTGATGACTGAGAACATTTGCCCTAATAAGCGTGGGACCATGGTTTACTTCCTCCTTGAGATGGATTGTTTAACAATGGGGAAATATCTCTTCCTTTTGTTTGTTAATACTTTTGGGTTAATTATTATTGTTGTGTTGTATAACAGGTACAAAGGTGTTCTTCTTTATGGTCCACCTGGCACAGGAAAAACATCTTTGGCATCTTCTTGTGCTCATGATGCTGGTGCTAGCCTGTTCTGTATCAATGGGCCTGAAATTATTAGTCAGTACTATGGAGAAAGTGAGCAAGCTCTGCATGAAGTTTTTGATTCAGCTAGGCGGGCCTCCCCTGCCGTGGTTAGATTACTTCTTTTTAGTTCACAATGCCATCTCGTGTTCTTGTTTGTTTCCCTGGTCCAAAGATTTGCTGATATATTTTTAAACCATTACCATCTGCTTTATTAGTTTTCTATATAATGTGTGGCTATGACAATAGGTTGTTGAAGAAAAAATAATCAAATGAACCAGAAAAGGAATATGGATGATTAATAGTAAATTGAGATTGCTATCTGTGGTTTTATATTTTATACAAATTCAACCACTTCTTAATTAAAACGACCGTCTGTTTTTCACGTATAGTGGTCTTGTGTCGAACGGATTTGTTTTCCTTCTTATTTTTTGAATTTGTCTTGTATTTTAAAGTCATTTTCTCCTGAACATTTTTTCTTTTGAATTTGCAAAAGATATCATTCATTTGTGGCATTTAGCTATCAAGCTTGGTTGGATGTAACAGATTGTTAATTTTACTAGTTTTTTCTCTTGAAAAAAAGGATAGAATAGAAAACCTAGAACTCTGAACTTGATGCAGTGGATTCATTAATGTGACGGCGAAAAATGAGTACGCCCACCTTTAAAAAGGATTTAAGATACATGTTCCATAAAGAGAGTTTGAGAGAGCTTACTTGCAAATGTTGCCTTATGAATTGTATGCAATATTTTGTATGTCTTGAATCTTGATGCATCATGTTCTCATTATCAATCAAAAATATGTGTGACCGGCAGCCAAGAATAAGCATACATGTTGACTATTACTTCTGGTCAGTGGAGTCACTTTGATATCGCATCCATCCAGTGTTAACTATTTAAGTTACCTCATACTGATCCACATGATTTTCTTCACTACTCATGATCAGCTTTGAATTACCTCAGCATGACAAAATCTCATCCTCTGCTAATGTTTTTCATTATATTTGCAACCCTCTCATTTTGTACATGGTGCATTATGTGCTTGTGGTTGTTGAAGTCACTGGCATTGCTTTTATAATGGGCATGACCTTTTGTTTTAGTATTTAAACTGTGTGATATGTGATATGTATTTTACTATGATTCACTTGTTGAGAGACATTTCATTGTATTGATGAGCCAGGGTCCACTTATCTTGCGTATGCATTAATTACTAGTTTTGTTGTCATCAAGGTTTTTATTGATGAATTGGATGCCATTGCTCCAGCACGAAAAGATGGGGGTGAAGGATTATCTCTCCGAATGGTTGCAACACTATGAAATTGATGGACGAGATAAATAGAGGTGATCGTGTTCTTGTAATTGCTGCTACAAATCGGCCTGACAGCATCGATCCTGCTTTGAGGCGACCTGGAAGATTGGATCGAGAAATTGAAATAGGTATTCTCCTACAATTTCTATTATTTGTGCTCTTGAAAGATAAGAGCATCCATGCACCAATATGCATGGTCTGCATCACAACAACAAACATAACAAAAGAGAAAGCAATTCACTTAATTGTTCAGCTTTGTGTTTTGATGTTTGTTTTTTCTTAAAAAAAAAAATATAATAACGAAGATGAAGCACTAATCTGGACATTTTGATTATTTCTTGTTAATTGACTTCAAATTTCATTCTTTTAGTGATAATATAGGTGAGCTCTTTTTTGTTTGTTTGTTTGTTTTTGTCTATGTTGTGCCATGTTGGTCTCTTGAAAGGGTCACAGCAAATGTTTTGTTGTAAATTCTGGAGGTAAACAAAGCTATACCACTTAATTTGCATGAGTTTGTAGAGTTGGAAAGAACCAAAGGAGGTGCTGGTGAATAGCCAAAGACTATCAAATATGCATCATGTTAATGAATAGGGCATTTATCTGTAAATTACTATACAAGAATATTTTAAATAGATTTTGAGAGGATATTGTTAAAGTAAACATATTGAAAAGTTTTTGTTCAATGACCAAGGACTCGTGTTTAAGATAGTGCTATCAGCAGTATGTTATGGAACATACCAAGGTTTTATGTCCCGATGGGACAAGGGGCGTCCTGGCCGTCCCATCCCGTTTATGTGAGAAAACGGGATCGGGACTCCGAAACCCATCCATGTAGGAAGAGAAGAAGAAAGAGAAAAGAAAGAAAGGAAGATGAAGAAAGGAAAAGGTGAAAGAAAAGAAGAAGAAAAAGAAAGAAAAGAAGGAAGAAAGAAAAGAGAAAGAATTAGAAAAAGGAAAAAAAAAAGAAGGGATAAGAAAATGAAACAAAAAGAAAAGAAAAGAAAGACATATAGAAGAAAAAGAAAGAAAAGAAGGAAGACAAGAAAAAAAAAAGAAAGAAATGAAAGAAGAAGAGATATCTATCGGGATGTATGATCGGGACAGCTGTCGGGACGGGATGGGGCTGCGGTTCCATAGAGATACTGAGACACCTCTGTCCCATGAGATTTAAAACCTTGAAACATACCATATTGGTCTCTGTTTGATGGTTTACGTACTTGCTGCGTAAATTGACAATAGAAAGCCATCAAGCTGGGTGTCGCTTGTTCATGTGTTTTCATTTTTAGCAATTGAATTTATGCATATTAGATCCAGCTTTTCCGGAGCAAGTTTTTACATATTGGTTTAGTGAACTAATAATGGTGTTAATTTGTGTTTTGAGTTGCTATTGTACAATATTTTGTTCTTTATCAATGTTTGTTAGAAATAAGAATGCATATCCAAGGGGATTTTTGGTATATCACGCATTATAAGAACCAAACGTATTTAATTTTTTGACAAGTTTGGGTGTTAATAAGAATTAAACATGCTATAAGAGGAATATTCTGGCACATTTATTTTTCTGATCAGTTTGAGATGCATACAGTCTTATTGTCAATCTGGAAAATTTTAGAATTATTTTAGAATTATGTGTTGTATCTTTTGTAATTTTTCCTTCCAAAAAAAAATAAATGTATTCTTCTGTTGCATATTCTGCATCTTTGCTTTAGAATATACTAATCAGTGGTTGTTTTCATGATATCTATATACTCTAAATTGTAATATTATCTTTGAGATCCTAGTAAACTAACTGCTAACCAACAAAAGTAGTCTGCAGCATCACACATCATATTGTAACTAACTTTAATGAAACACAAGATGTTTGTGTTCTGTTCAGATCAAGTTTGATTGATTATTCATTATTCTTATAATTTGCTTTTTTGACCTACTCCAGGAGTGCCATCTCCAGAACAGAGATTGGATATACTTCGTACCCTTTTATGTGAGATGGACCACTCCCTTACCAGCACAGAAATTGGATCTCTGGCTTTGGCTACACATGGATTTGTAGGTGCTGATTTAGCTGCCCTTTGCAATGAGGCCGCAATGACTGCTCTTCGCCGCCACATCAAGCTAAGAGGTCTATGCAAGCAATATAAGAAAACATTTGGTGAACCTGATGGAGATGTAGCTGGTATTCAAGGCTCTGGTACTTGCAAAGATGAGGATGGAGCATCTCTGGATCAGGTGAGTTTGTTGTCATCGTCACTGTCAGAGCTGAGTGTGTCATCAAGGCCCGTTTCTACTGTTGGTTCTCAAGGGACCCTAGAATGTTGTGTCCCTTCTCAACATGGATCTTATAGACCTCATGAAGTGGAAGAAGAAATATTGCTTAAAGTGTCTGCTGAAGATTTTGAAAAGGCCAAGATGAAAGTGAGGCCCAGTGCCATGCGTGAGGTAATTTATTTTGTTTTCCTTATTCTATACTTATATCTTTGCAGTGCTGGTTCCAGTTGGTTCCTTGCCTTAGTCCAGATGGCAAGAGCCATACGGTGCTGGTGCTGGTGGTGGGGCCTTCATATCATCCTTACCCGGACCCTCCATGGTCCTGCATCCATTGCATCATCTTCACCCTGTGGACCAATCACCTTGTGTCTACCTGGAAGTCCAGACAATAAAGGCCATTGAGGATCTGTACTCTACTTCTACTGTCCTATGTGTTAATAATGTGCATACATATAATGTGCACTCTTGAGAACCTAGTCTCACATCTGGCCAATCTACTTGTATGAAAATTTGTCTGAGACTGATGGATAATTGAGCCAATTCTTTCAATTGGAAGATTAACTTGACAACTCACACACCATCTGGATTGTCCTTTTGCAATCCTGCCTGTTGTAGCCCTATATATTGTATGGTATGATAAAAACACATTCTGAGACGGCCATATTCCAGTTGCTGTTTCCATGATTTTCACTTCACGAAGGCTGTTGGTTTGAATTGGTTATGAACACTATTGCACGCTTATTCTTCTATGGATAATTAAACACTTGTGCATATGTTGGCATATTCATTCAAACACACTCATATGCCTTATGCGTGTATACTTTTTTGTTTTTTTTTTTTTTTTTTTTTGGTGGCATGCTTGAGATGCACAAAATAACATCATGCTTTTTCATCATCAGGTAATGCTTGAGCTTCCAAAGGTATGTTGGGAAGATGTAGGTGGCCAAGCTAAGGTCAAGAAGCAGTTGATTGAAGCAGTCCAATGGCCACAGATATGTCCAGATGCATTTAAACGCTTAGGAATTCGTCCTCCAAGGGGTTTATTGATGATTGGCCCGCCAGGTTGTAGTAAGACCTTAATGGCTCGAGCAGTAGCTTCTGAAGCAAAATTGAACTTTCTTGCAGTCAAAGGCCCTGAACTTTTCAGCAAATGGGTTGGGGAATCTGAGAAGGCAGTGAGATCTTTATTTGCAAAGGCGAGGGCTAACTCTCCAGCAATTATATTCTTTGATGAACTAGATGGCCTTGCAGTCACACGTGGGCAGGAAAATGATGGGACATCTGTTGCTGACAGGGTCCTAAGCCAGTTGCTTGTGGAAATGGATGGTATGTGTAATGAATCTTATTTCAGTAATATCTTAGAATAGGTTGTTTTAAGTCAAATCTAGCAACCATCTAACGTGCTTCATCTGTAAATGCTGTCACTTTTGGACTGGATTGTTTTTAAATAGTGATGCCTTGATTATTCATGAAGCACCATTGCCATAATATTTAACTCATCAGAAAAGCATTTGAAAGGTACCTGTAAAATAAAATAGACCTCAATATGCTCCGTTCCCTTCAGCAGACACTATTAAATAAAGTTTCCACTGCTACGCTGCTATGTTCCTCTAGAAAAAAGAGTTCCTATCAAGCGGAGACACACACACACACACACATCCCTCTTTTTTGAGAAAAAATGATCAAGTAGCAATATCAGTGTTCTCTGTTTAACAGCATGGACTTTGCCATGCAATTATGTCTAGCAACAAGAAGCTGCATAGCTCAGATGCTTTGCAGAGGCACTCTCTAATTGAAACTCATTCCACAATCAAAGGCTCCATTTGCATATTCATTTTAGTGCACCATCCGTCAATTGATGACATCTTGGATAAGGATGAAACTTTTAATGAATGATTAATGCCCAGAGCTGCCCAATTATTGACTTCGCCTCAAAAATTCAGGGAGCATCCAAAGGAGTTAGCAATGCTATGTGATTACAAATTTCTTCTTGATCACTATCATCACTTCAGCCATCCTAGAGGTGGCCTGCTGATTATATGGCATGGCTTGACTGTCATGCTCATGAAACCACTTATTCAAAATGTGGCTCCTAAGTGTGTGAACTTCAGTTAAATAAAGGCACCATATCTGCATGCAACTTGATCACATGTTAGCTACCAGTCTTAAGAACCAATAATTTGCATTATTTTTTGATAGGAAACATATTTGTTTTTTTTCCCTTTTTTTTGGGATACCTCTCTCATCGCACTAAATTGAATTGGAGTTATGCCTCTAGGATTTGTTAGGATTTTTGTTGAAGAGTCAATGCGGTTTTACATTCTGAAAATTGAAGAAATTTTGGGTCAAATCCATACTACTGATCCATGAACCAGTCTTTTGAAGTGATATAGAGTATGGAATATTTGTATTGTTTGTTCTTACCCCAAAAAGAAAAAAAAAATGCTCAAACCAAGTTTACAAACACTAAATATATACTATATATTATTCACACATGCATAACATAGGGATGGCAATGGGTCAGGTATGGGTCGGGTCAGCCAATACCCATGCCTGCCCCGCAATTAAAAATCTCATACCCATATCTGCCTAGGGTTGGAGCACATCGGATAAAGTAGATGGTGCGGGTCAAGTCGGGTAAAATAATTGTAACTTCGAAAGAGGGATTTAGATTAACGTTTTATTGAGTCGGGTTTAGGGCGAGGCATACTATTATACATACCTGACCCTTATTTGTTTTGGATATTTTATCTGGAACCCATACCCACCCCGGGTTTTAATCACGTCAGGTAAAAATCACCCTATTCGGATTAGATTGGGTCGGGTATTTGGTGGGTTGGCTACAATTGCCATCCTTAGCATAACCATATCTCTGCAAATTGATCACATGCTAGCTACTATATCACATGCTAGCTACTAGGCTCAAGCTGCGGTTGTAGGAACCCATAGTCTGCATTTCTTTAGTTTTTTGTTTTTTTCTGAGAGGAACCATAATTTGGGTTTTTTCTTTCCCTCTCTTTCATCACATTGAATTGAGTTCATCTAGGGTTTGCTAGGATTTTTGTTGAAGAGCTGAAGTGGTTTAATTTTAGCTTTTGAAAATTAAAGAATTTTTGGATCTAATCCATACAGTCACGTGAAGTGATGCGGAATACTTTGTATCGTCTGTTCTTACCCAAATGAACTGCTTTAGCAAGTTGACAAACACTGAATGCATGCATATACAAATATTAAATACACATATACATAAGTTTTAACCTTTAAATTTTATTAGAGGTTTGGATCACTATACTTGGAGTAAATGGTCCAATGTGCGTGTGAGAGTATGCAATTTGTGAAATTGTATAAATTCAAAAAATGGTTTCTTCAACTATTAAGAATGGTCATATGATGTGTATTAGTCAATTGGTTGGTGTTGCTTCAGCAAACCATGCTTATATTATCAAAAAAAGGGGCCTTGCTTGAGAGACTAAAAAAATAAAAGGGCATTCTAGTGCACGAAACCCCTATCATCAGAGACAGTCAGATTTATGCAGCCTTGTCCTTCCATGTGGAAAGATTATTTCTGTGTTTTGAACCTACAACACTAGATCACAATGGAGTGACCTCATTGTTGTGCCAAGGGCCCAAGGCTTGCCCTAGGGAACAAGGGCATCCTAGTGCACGAGGCTCCCAGCACTATGAGTCTTGGGAGGGTTAGATGGATGCGGCCTTAGCCCACCTAGATCCTAAAGGAATGCTTTCTTTTTAATCAGGTGGATGTGCAACTCCAATAGTTGTTTTTAATCATCTTCTGGTTATCTATTACTGAAAATCAAATTTTAAATTTAGTGTATCATTATGGATACACTAGAAGGAACTCTTTTTAATTTCCCTACATTATCATCTGTAATGTATTTATTTGAAATGTAGTATCTTCAAGTTTCAAATTATCTCATTAACATTCATCGTCTTGTTTGGACTTGATTTCATGTTATATTCTTAGCTAACCATGTCAAATACAGGTTTGGACCAAAGAATTGGTGTTACAGTTATTGCAGCTACTAATCGCCCTGACAAGATTGATCATGCCCTTCTCAGACCAGGTTCTACCATGACTTTATCATTAATCTGGCTTTTTTACTTGTTTTGTTGCTCGTGTTTGCTGCCATTGAATCCATAACCTCACCTTCTTCACTTTTTGTGTTTGTTTCTTTACTAGAATATCTGAAAACTATTTCTATGGCCCAGCTAATAAATAATCACTGGAACAGGACGCTTTGACAGACTGTTAGATGTCCAGCCACCAGATGAGGGTGATCGTGAACATATATTCCGAATTCACATGCGTAACATGCCTTGTAGTCCTGATGTCCAGACGAAAGACCTTGCTAATCTTACTGAAGGGTATACTGGGGCAGATATAAAGCTGATATGCAGGGAAGCAGCTATTGCTGCACTCGAAGTATGTTGATTTACTTATTCAACTATTATTTGTGTAACATTTGGGAACACACAAAGCACCAATCTGTTACTGAAATATCTATTATGAAAAACTGGCTGTAAATACTAAACAGAAATTACTGAAAGTAAAAACGTTTGCATTCGTTTGAGTGGAGAAGAGGGGAAATGTTCCTGTTGACCTACAAGGCACATAATTGGAAACCACCATATCAGTGTATATGACTTTTTAAGGATCAAGATTATGACCATAAATCCATAATCAGTCAATATTGTTGCATATTTAGGTCTGGGTATACAAATTTTATTTTGTCATCTATTTACAGTTATACAAGTCTTTGCTACATCCTTTTGCCTGCTAATATCCAGGCCATAAGGCCCAGTTCCAGGAAAAGGAAAACCAGGGCGATCTGCCAGCACAGATCATTGCTACCCATCTAATGCTTGCTTTGTGGGGCTTATTGAACTTGATTGAACCATCTCATTTTTCTTTGTTTTTCCATACATTATATTTTCTGAGGACTTAAAATAATGTACACCAATCACTTCCACCTCATGAACTTTCTTATTTTGCAGTTGACTTGTGCTTCGTTTATTTATTGTTAATCTCACCAAGACTCTCATTATAGACTGTGATTTTAGATTTCTATGTATATCAATATTCTTTTTCCTTTAAATTCATTCATCATATGATTTCATATTACTTACCATTGATCCTATTCAAAGAGCATGGCAAACTATAATCTGCGTTTTTTCCTTCACTGGCAAGTTTTGATCCAATGATATTCTTGAAGTGCATCTTTAGTTCATTTACCACTTTATGCTATTACTTGGAGCACCATTAGCCTTTCTTGTTCTAATATGTTTATTGATGTATGATTTGAATCTCATCAGGAGAACCTGGAGATTTCTGAGGTATCACTGGCACACTTTAAGATTGGAATCAGTAGGGTACAGCCATCAAATGTTCAATTTTATCAGGAACTTGCAGCACAGTTCCGAAGGCTTGTTGACACCGGCTGTGTCAGAGATGAGTGAACCAAAGGAGCTCTTAGTCGTGTGTCTACCTTCTGTTCTTCTCCAACTCAGCTCCTTTGGTTGTGGTAGATCACATCCCATTTATTGGTTCTCTATTCATTGTCATTGTAGGGAATATTACTTAATACAGTCTTGAGCCTGTCTTAGAGTATTTGCAGCCTCAGAGTACCAACCACACATTGGTTCGAAGTGCAGGAGAGTGGCAATAGAGGCTCGCAGTCATGCTCCTGTTTGTGATGTCGTCGGATGTGAGGATCTGGATGATCTGACACTCTTGCAGTTTTGGCTGCATTTACTGGTATTGATAACTCGTTATCCTGTATGTACATTTCTATGAAATGCTTACTTCAGTTGATCTTCATTCCTTAGGTTCAAAGTTACGAGGTCAAATGCTTTTCATCAGGTGACAAATTGATATAAAAAATTTCAGCACCAAGCTGAAGCAGTTTTGACTTTTGTTTGCTTTGTTGGGGGAGAGGCTTGGACGACTGCGTCGCTGGAAGTTCATTACTGCCGTGGAAATACTACTACATTTGACTTCTGTATACTAGTTTGTCCATTTCGTTTGCATTTCTTGTGCTGGTTAATTTATTGATTTGTCAATTATGTCTTGATCTTCATTTTGCTTGCATTCTGTATTGAATCAAGTTGAGCATGGACTTGATGAGAGGTTCCTCACCATAGTAATGTAACTTTATTGGTCATCCTCGATCTATTTTTGCATTGTGAAGACAAGCCTGCTTCAGGGAGATTTTCTAGGCAGTGAGAGCTGGTTGCGACACAAACGGATGTGGCCGGAAAGAGAGCTGTAACCACGTTTGTTGCGGAAGTACCCTTATAGTTATAAGGGTGGTAATTGGATCGGGTCAGATATAAATGGATCAGGTTAGATATGGTTCGAGGCAAAATTTTTTTCATCTGGATCAATTTTATTTATTTAAATAAATTAGATTTTCAAATTCAAATTTGATCTACTTAATAAATAGGCTATCTGGACAGATTTGTTTACGATTTATTTGAAAAAAATTATAAAAATTTATTTGTTCTCTATTGTCTTTGGTTTTTACAGTTCTGTTTTCACTACATCTCTATCTTCTTTTTAGCCTCCGCCTTTACCGCACTCTTCATCGTCTCTAGCTCTGCTCGGCTGATTGTCCTTTTTGTGCTTTTGCCTCTAGCTTTATCCAACTGGCCACCCTCACTTCCAATTTTACCCTCGCTGCACTCTCGGTCGCCTCTTCAGTCTCCGTCCAATCGGAGCTCATAGCCTCTTCCAACTTCGTTCTTGATGGCTTGCTGGAGCTCTCGCTGCCTTCAATTTTGCCTTATCGACTGTCTCTAGTTCCGTTCTTGATGGCTTGATCGCATCCTCGGTCGTCTCTAATCCTTCGTGGCTCCGCCTCATCACCTGATTAAGAAATGGAGGATATTGTGTGGCATCAGTTTATGACTTGCTGTCTTTGGCCCTCTGCGGCTTCACCCTTGACCAGACTGATCCCTTAAACACTTTGTGCATGGCAGCGTGAAGAAGAAAAAGGAAAGGACAAGAAAACAGGCTGCGCACCGCATGGGAATTAGGAGCAGCCCAGCTGCCCGCTACTCAATTTATTTGAATGGCTTATATGCTAACTAAATTGATCCAATCTAAAACTTAAATGGGAATTAGGAGCAGCCCAGCTGCCCACTACTCAATTTATTTGAATGGCTTATATGCTAAATTAATCCAATCTAAAACTTAAATAGGTTAAAACAGGTTAAACATCTAAAAATTAAACTCAATCCAAATAATAAATATTTAAATAGATTAAATGGATTGATTTGTCTACGATTCGAATCTATTTAGTCCAAATCCAAATTTATTTATAATAGATCAAACATGGATCAAATTGATGGATCGGATTATATTTTACCACCCTTGCTGCAATACCGTAGATCTAACCATGGCTGTTGTGTCAGATAAGTTGCAGCCGTTGGTGAAAATCTTTTGCTGACAGCTTTAAGCAAACTTTCCCAGATCAGAACGGCTGGGGAAGATTGAAGAAGGAGATATTGGGTCCGGTAGACTTCAACAAGTAGTACTCGAGCTGGAACAGGTGCAAGTTGGACCAGGAAGGTAGCCAGATCTTGGACCCTGATCTTGAACACTTTTCTTATGAATTTAAGAACAGAATAACATAAACATTTAAAGCCACAACTTAAATTTCATATGTGAAAAGTTAATGACTGAAGCAACTGGGAAGTGAAACAAAGTCCAAGGCCGAAATGTTAAATCCACAAACTAGTTCCTTTTGTAATACTTGCATTCTTGAATAAAATCAGAAAGCCCTAAAGCTAACCATCCTCAGACATTTGAATTGGTACAGAGCTCATCATAATTCCTTGAGGGAACTGCTATGGTTTCAGGAAACATGGTTTTGCGCATCATAAATTCTTTCAAAGGTCTCGAACACTGCAAATAGGTCAAGTGTATCATTATGTTCATCACAAGAACGATGAAGAAGGCAGGCCGGCAGAAGATGGATTATACAAAAGCACTTGCATTAATCACAGGTTTGGTCATGTATATGCCAAAACATATCTCAAATACAATTTAGTGCTACAAAATTCATTGTACATTCTCAGAAGTAGAGGCTGAGGCAATGCTCAAGAAACATTGCTTATACTTGCAGTTAGAAAGCCCTGCATGTTCCTTTTACTCGACTTGGAACTTCACGCACATTAGAATTGCTTTATGATTGCATACCCGAAGGAACTTGAGGTTCAGGGGGGACCGACGCTTCTATGGTCGAATAACTCGAAGATTCAGGAGGCACTGTGGCTTCTAAATTGGGAGAAGTTTGAGATTCGGGGGGGACTGAAGCTTCAACAATATTGACTGGCTTGAACTTGTTGATGTAGTAACTTAGAGGTGGTCCAGAGTAGTCTATGCTCTGAACTTGTGGTTGGTTCTTACCAACCAGGAGAAGAATGGAAGAGGCTGCAGCGATCGATAAGAGGGCCACGCCAGCAGTAATGGCCACAGTATTCTCAGCTCCCTCTGCTGATGTGCCCGCACTCCCTGAGCTTATTGCACTCTCTGCCACATAAACTGCAGGCTGGAGAACATGGTGTTTGTTAAATCAATTGATACAATACGCTATCAACAGATGGGAGAAGCAACTCAAAGATTCGAATTAGTTTATGCTCTAGAAAGAAGAAAAAAAAAAAATGTCACAACAATGTGTTGCAATATATAAGTCTCCATCCATGATTAGTTATTTATTGCTTGCCATGACAATGGTTTTGTGTATAAATTCAGCGAGATCACATTACTTTTTCTGCCTCGTGTGAAAACATCATAAAAGAGCATGAACTGATCTTCTTTTTTGACAAAGCAGTTTTATAAGATATATGGTTAACAGGACAATTTGCATTTCTATTAAGAAAGAACTAATGACCTCAAGGTACAGGGTCTGTTACTCTATTACTTGGTCGCGGAAATTAAAGACTCATGATAATTTCAAGGCTTGTGAACCAAAATTCAGTGAAAGATTAGTTAGAGTCTACTCCGAAACTAAAGAACCAACCAACTCTGAAGGGCTTCATATCGTATCTCCTGATTTACCATCCAGGACTAGTTGTGATATTTGGGACAAAATTTCCATAACTAGTAAAGGCATATGGTAAAGATTATGAACCTAATTGTCCTGTGAAATCAACAATTCTGAAGGACTTTCAAGATCTATGTTACCCCAAAAAAATTCATAAAATTGTGGAAGCCATGGTGGAGTAGATGGCAAACTAAACACGAACCTCAACTGAGTATATATTTGTTTGTCCAGCAGTATCTTTCTCAACATAACCAGTCCAACCCCGTTTCCGAGGTGGGTATGTCCCAACGACCTTTGTTCTCTCCTCAGCCAACCATTCCATGCTGACCTTTCCAACCTGCAAATCTCGTAGAAGTCATTTTTCAGCTACATTGCATTCGAGCAACCTTACAATATATTATTTCTGATTTCATATAATTCTTAAAAATATAACCACTTCTAACAAAGCAGAACATCTAAGCAGTTCCTATTACTGAGAACATGCAACTTTAAAAGATGTGTAGCATTGATAGGGAATTAAACAGAAATTGAAAAAAGGACATTTGGTTTAAGCAGCAAAAAGAGACTGATAATCTAGTACATGACAATGTAGTAAATCAATGAAAGTGAAAACTGCTTACAACTCATCTCTTCTAACACTTTGGCAGCAATCAAAAGAAGAGAATATAACATCAATCAGTTAGGAAGATGAAAAAATGTGACATGAATGCTCAGAAGCAACATTTTTTTAGAAATACCATAATTGTGCAATGAATTTTGCTGTCGATTTGGAACAAAGATGTCTTATAGTGTCAACCACCAGGCACAATCTGTATTCCAGCTCTACAGTTTCAAGCAGTGCTTTTTTTGTCTTATAATAGCACCCTCTGTTGAAATAATTATTTGTATCAACTATAAAGAGTCAGCAACATCAACATGTATCGGCAATCAAATTATGAAAACTACAAAGAAAAGGGCAGTAGCTGTCTCTTGCAATTTGAAGGGCTGAGGTTAATATGACAGTCCGAATGTTCCAGTTTTGAAGCATAGACATTTGCAAAGTGTTGGGTTCGAGAAGCAGTGGAAACAAGCAATTATTCCTAATAACATGGGACAGGAAATTCATAATTCATAACTTGTATAATTAATTTTCTTTCTTTTTTTAAGAACAGAGGAGTGAAAATCATAAGGATGTTTATGATCAGATCAACTTGAATCTCAGTATATATTACTCTAGATGTAATTCAACCAACAAGTATTTAAAGACATTGATGTTGTATATGGCGACAATGGATATCCGAGAAGACAATACCACAATATCAACTACCCCTCCAAACATTTTTGTAAAAAAAGATCCACCTATCATGTAAAAAAGTTATTTCTGTAACACGATATCTAAATGTATAACCACATGCTTTTAGCCTCTTCACAACATCTGAGAAACTAAAAGAAGAGAGGACCAGAATAGCACGTGATTTGAAGGAAACATAATAGACGAACCCATCCAAATAAAACCAAGCATAAAGTATCTAAATTCAGTCAGACCAAATCAAACAATGAGTTAGAATTGACACAAAATTGACCATGTTAAAATAAAGCCTAAAACTCACCAACGTCTTATTAAAAAATTAAAAACTTCTGAAGAAACTGCAAGGATGCACCGTGGAAAAAAGCATATTTTTGTTTAGAAGACTTGTATTTAAATCCTATCTGACAATAACATCAAAATAAACAAATTAAGATGGCAAATTTCAAGTCAAGCAACATGACATGAGTTCATATAAAGCATTCTAAGAAACCCCAATTTTTTTCTTTTCTCCGAATGAAAAGGAAAGAACCAGAAGAATGATTAGATGAGTTCAAGTAAGAAAGAATTAAAGCAAGAGAAGAGTATAGACCTCCTTATCCGGAGCACACTCTTCGGCATTGCAGTCAGATTCTTCTGTGGAAGCGTTCACGGTGAAGAGCCTCGTGTTCCATTGGACAATCCTTTGGGGCTTTCTTAGAATCCTCTTGGAGGGAAACACGCAGGTGTTGGCAGATATTAAGGACTGGGAGCTGCAGGCCATTGGAGACCTTTTTCTTTTCAGAAGATTGGTGACCCGGTGATTTTGAGAACACAAGCAGAATATGAAAAAAAAAAAAAAAAAAATCTTTGGGGGGCGTGGGTGGGGTCAAGGAGGAGAAGATGGTCGAACAGAGAAATCTCAAGGCCACGTTTTGGATGGAAGTTTGAAGGAGCAGAAAGATCTCGGTTGGGAAATGCTTTTTTTTTTTTTTTTGAGTGGATTTAGCGTCGGCCACGTGTTACTACGGTCCATGGAAGGAGAAATTATTGCATGCACCAGGTGCAAGTGAACCGGGGCAAACCGCGGAGCATATGCACGGTGGATAGCGCGCAATCGGGAATTGGTGACATAGAAAGGGTAGCGTGGCGTGTTATCCTCAGGTGCACGCAACACGGTGGCCCATGGAAGACCACAAATGGGCCAACGCCGAGCAAGCTGGAAATGCGCAAATGGCCGGTTAGTCCATAATCCACATCATGTCAAGTTTTCGGTTCCCAATGAAGATGTGTGGTGGTGATAGGCAAACCATCACAGCTGCCAGACGACCTTGCTTGGGAAGTCGTGAGAGAGACCTTTTGGCACCGGACGTCGAACTGCTTGTTCTCTTGCCCACTGCTCTACGGGATTTTAATTCCTAATGAGTAATGGGATTGGAGTTTGGATTTAGGATTGAATGAGAGAAGGCTATCTCCACGTTGGTCTACTATGTTTATGGTATGGCAATTATTAAGCGGAATATCCTTCGGTACAATAGGTATCGAGTAATATGCATATGGTCTGATTAGGAGCGACCACTCTAATTCATTGATGGACGAGGATGAATCCTGACTCGAGATTAGAGTCACCTTTTAAGACTTGAGTTGTGTGCGACCGTATGATTTTTAAAATTAATTTTTTATATATATATATCTTCTCAAATATTTAAATTTATATAAATATTTTTTTTAAAATTAATATATATATATATATATATATATATATATATATATATATATATATATATCTTCATAAAATATAATTTTTTGCATATATATCTATATTATCTAACACCGTTAAAAATTAATGATTTAAAATTAAAATGACTAAAATATCCTTATGAATAGATATGCAAAAAAAAAATTTATAAGGATATATATGTAAATAATAATTTTACGAGGATATTCATGTAAATTTAAATATTTACAAGGATACACAAAAAAAAACTCTTGACATAAATATATCTCTTTTGGTTTGTTAATTCTTTCCTTATTCTAATAGAGAAAATTAATATATACAACTAAAATCATAAATTTATTTAATTTATTAATTTATATAGATAAAATAATCTATTTATCAAATGATAGATCAAAATTATTTTATCTAAAAAAAGATAAATCATAATAATCCATGTTTCCTCTAATGTATAATAATATGCTTCTAAAAAAATTATCTAAACCTGATATTAGATGGATAGCTTATATATTTGCATAGAATGGACATAGTTGTGGATTTAGACATTATATAATAATAAAAATTTATAATCTTATTATATTTTATCTTAAAGTTTTTTATCAAAAATATTTTTGTGAAGTGTATAAAGTTTATCATATTGTTATAAGATGGACATAATCGTCCCATCTTGCATAAAAATAAAATAAAATATAATATTTTAATATATAAAATATTATATAATATCATCATCGTATTGTTATATTATGCAATATATTACACATTATAGAATAAGAGAACCTAAATCCATCCAAACGAAATAGATAAAAATTAAATTAGAATTTTTTGTGTGTATCTTTCTAAACATTCAAATTTGCATGAATACTCTAATGAAATTGCTATTTATATATATACCCTTATAATTTTTTTTTCATATTTATTAATAAAAATATTTTAGTCATTTAAATTTTAAACCATTCATTTTTTAATGGTGTTAAATGATGTTCATACATATGCAAAAAAAATAAGAAAAAAAAATATACATGCAAAATAAGTATTTCATAAGGATATACATATAAATTATCAATTTTAAAAAAATATTTACATAAATTTGAATATTTAAAAAGATATACAAGCAAAAAAAACTCAAGTTAAAATGAATATTAAAGGATTGAGTAGCTTTATAATTATTTTTTGTATGTAATTTGCGGGCCTAAAAAAACCTAACTATAATACCGTCGAGAAATTCTTTGTGCACCGCCCGCAGTGTAGAAAATCTAATGTGGAGTATACCGCTTCATCCTATTGAATACTGCTTTTCAATACATATTTAATATCCACAGTTCTACTTTTTTTTATTTAAAATTTTGAATGACGAACATACCTCTCTATTTTGATAAAATTATGACATCGAAAACAAAAATTATGATATTCTAGATTAAAATTATGACAGGATGTCATAATTTGAATCCAGAATATCATAATTTTTCTTTAGATGTTATAATTTTATCAAAATAGAGAGATATTTTGTTATTTAAAATTTCAAAAAAATGATAATTTTATTGAACAAAAACATCTCTTTGTTGTGACAAAATTATAATATCCCAAATAAAAATTATGACATTCTACGTCAAAATTATAATATCGTATCACGAAACAATATCATAATTTTCACCTTGAATGTTATAATTTTGTCGAAATAGAAAAATATTTTCATCATTTTAAATTTCAAATGAAAAAATAAAACTGTGGATATTAAATAGATATTAAACGCACGTTGAAAAATAATGATCATGTGGTCTAATAGAATAAAATGATACACTCCACATCAGATTTTGTGCACCGCTTGGAATATCTCTAATACCATCTACAAGAGATACAGCATTCCTTCAGTACGAGTTGCACCTGTGGATGATGGTCGAACAAATGCCATCTTAACACTGGCCCAAGCCCATACCATAGCCCCTCTATCTCTGCGTATGTGTGCGCGCGCGCGCGTCACAATGAAATCTTGACCTTTTACGACCCAGAAAGACCGATTATGCATTAACCGCAGGCTGTTAGTGTGACCATGACACATGTAATTGGACATTCTGCAGATAGACATAATCAGCCTGACCAGATAAATAAAATTACAATTGATTGCTTGATAACAACCATGTCATGAAACTTTATAATTTGTAACAAGGCAATTCAAAAATGGGATGAGCTGGAAGGCTCAGATCACATGCTGCAAGTCTTGAGGCTGATGAAACATCAGGTTTCGATTTCTTTTGCTTCTGTACCAAGGCCTGAGAAGAACCTGTCTTTGATTAGATACAAAGGCAACATGGGAATATATCCCATATGTGATCAGAGATTAAAATCAGCTCTTGTACCTTGAGGCAAAAGGCACATTAGCAGTGACAGAAATTGCCAATTTACAATAGTCCCCCTGGTAGCAATCAGTCAGTATATCAGTTTTTCCACTTGTTGACATACCTAAGGAATGCCATAGCAGGGCTATCCCTCGGTTGGGCCCGAACACGTGTAGACCGCCTGAGTACCGCTTCCTCAAGCAGGATTTTTTGAGCAACATCTTTTGATCTCTTCTGTAATGCCGTACTGTATAATACATCAAAACAAAATGAAATATCACAGCTTGAGATGTACAGTTTGATAAAGAAATTGTAAGGTAATACCAACAGTCTACAGTTAAGTCTGATAATAAGTTCTCAGATTGGGAATAGAATATATAAACAATATAGTGCTTCCAAGACACTGTATTGTTACCATGTCTTCGTGCCAACATAATGGTCATTTATCTTGCAACTTTGTTTCACAAGGTTCAATTCCCTTCTACTAAAAAGGAAAAGGAGAAGAGGTTTTGTGGGGGGGATGTTGGCAGTGGAAGAAGGAAAAAACAGACACAAGGTTCAATCAAGCTTGCGAACTTCCGCAGAAATGGGGGAAAAAAATCCAATTCTTGAAACCCCTCCAGATTGCATTGCAGCTTAATTCATCATGCGCCAAAAAAAAAAAAAAAAAATCCAATGTGTGTGTTGTTACATATCACTTTTTTATCAATCAGGAGATCAGCGGATAGCAACTAAGGCTCCTAAATTCATGATAAGAGTTGGACATGCACCCTTTTCCTTTCTTTCAACATGAAACCACCAACCAAGATGCAAATTTCTGAGCAATGCAACTGCTGATTTACCACTGGGGCTCTCTGGCCTTCAAAAGTCAGCAGTCGTGTTACAAATTCATTTTGCTTTTCGAGCCTAGTGAAATTGAACTACATAGACACGTTAGCTTGCTACCCTTTGTGACCTTCCCCTGATGACTAGTGCATTGCCATGCAAATTGCTTTTTCAACTAAAAGAAAAGTGGAAGATGAAAGAAAATTCTTATTTCCTTGAAGGACAAAAGACTTGAACAATTGCACTGGTTTTCACACAAGATATTCGACATCCACCACCATCAAGAGGGAGAATGAGAGATCAAGTGGCAACAATCACACATCTTCATTAGAGTCCAATGGAGGAAGACTGTTATAAAATTCCTCAGACATCTCAACAAATCCTGCACATTTATTTTCCAGAATAAACAATAGAACTTTAATCCTGGATACCTTCAATACAATCTCCCATATTACACATGGCACAGAAGTTTGAGTAGTTAGGCACAGATGGGGCTTGACAAGGCAAAACCGTTGTGTCATGAGAACCTCCTGCACCTATTTCATTAATGCCCTTGTCGCATGGAGGAAAAAAGAATAAAAATGAGCAAATTTCCCCCAGGAGGTTAATGACCTTTTGTTAGACCAACACATGAACTCAGATCCTCATCAAATATGATGCTCCTTATTGCATAATTCTCATGCCTAATGAAACGGCATGTGGCTTCCTCACAAGGCAGCTAGTAGGTATGATGATTAAAGATCCTACCTGAAGAACTAATCCACTACCAACATGGTTAAATCATAATCCCCAATATTTGTGTCCTAATTAAGGTCCATAGAGACAAATTCTCTGTGGATGACTTGCAAGGAATACAGATAGATTACACTATCCACCCTTGCTAGATAGCATATAAGACAAGTGCATTCACAAATTCTTTTGTGCTCCATGTGAATAACCTTATTTGGCAATAGTCACATGCAAAATAAGACTTGGACAAAGTATTCCTTTCATCATGATTGCTTCAAAACATATTCTATTTCCAAAGAACTACAACATCTTTGCCATTGGTATAGGTTCAGTAGGAAGCATCACTATGCCTTCAAACTAACACCATCTGATCATATCATTCTCCCTAACAATGAATTACTACCCAGTATAATATATCTTTCTGTTCTCATTGGCCAACTACTGCTTTTCTTCCACAAACTGAAATCTGATGCAACTATGTACAACTCAAAAGGCTTAACATGACCTAAAAACCGCAATAAAAGCATTTAGGCAATAGAAGCCCATAGAAAATAAGCTGAGCATCTCTTTTCACAAATCCTGATACTCCAAACTCTTTCCTTAATGATATAGCTGTTAAACTCTTTCGACATAACTCTGTGAGGTTTAAGGAAAGGAACATGAAACAATATAAGGGGAAAATGCAACACCTTAGCATTTCGTTTAAAAGGTGAAATTTGTAAATTTGACTCTACGAGAACATGATATAAATCCATTTGATAAATAAATTAATGCTTCATTTCCTACAAAATCTAAGCATAAATGATTTTGTTATCTATGCATTCTCATGAGTTGCTTTCCAATAAATTAAATAAATGTATAATTCACAAGTAGTGGCACTGTTGAAGATAGCTAAAAAATTCATCCAGAAGAGTAACAAAGATATGAATCATTGGACTACATAACCACCAAATCTTAACTTGTATTGAGAAGACACAATAAGAATAACTATGAGCCGGTAAGAATCAGATTTACCTTATCCTGAGATAATACTTCTCCAATTGCCTTTGAAGGGCTCTCTCCCTCTCACCTTTTGGATTTAGTGAGCCCATAAGTGCATCAAGCTGATTATATTTAAAGTATGTAGATTAGCATCACAGAAGGCAATACGAAAATTTTGAAAAAACATTGTGGCACATGAGCGTTGAATGAATCACCTCTTCCTTGGCACTGTAGTAGCCCCACTGCTTATGATCTGAACTTTCAACAAAAAGTCTTCCCTCATGCCGGAAAAACCAATACCTGTTGTAGTTTCTATCTTTTCCTAATGAACTAGTACGTATGGACAATTTCTCTATCTCCCTTTCAAGGTGCTGCTCCTGCGTTGCAGGTATTTTAAACTGTCAAAAGAGAAAAGGGCAAAACCGGCGGGGTTGTGTTGTGTGGACAAGCATGCACATTCGTACCTGAGTGTGTGCATGCACACAAACACAGAGAGAGAGAAGTGATGTAAGTACCTTGTATTCTTCAGGTTTCTTTTCCCGAGCCTCTTTGTCTCTGTCCTTCCCTCTTCTCTGTCCCTTCATACTATCCTTGGTACCAGATAAATTTTTTACTCTCTCAGTGCCACCTCCATCATCCATCCTCAGGTTATTTGCAATTTCCCTGAGTTTGTGACATCACACTTACTATGAACGACCATCAACAAGGATAATTACATGGCCCAGCAATATGTAATACTGCATAGGACAATTGTTAACTAATTCTAATTGAGTAAAGATAAGGATTTGCATACCCATTTTCTGAAATGTGGTTTTTCTTAGATGAAGGAACTTTCTCAGTTCCTTGCTGTGAAACATAATTATGTGAGTTTACTTTGCCATTCTCCAGAATGTGTCGCTGATCCATTTCTTTATTGTCAGCCTCTTCTTTTTTCAGATGTTGCTCTTCTTTTTTCTTTCTAAGTTCCTCCCTTCTAGTAGCTGCAAGTGCCTGCTGCTGTTCCATGCAGTCATCTAACTTCTCTCTAATAGCATAAGTTGTGAGAGCCTCTGAAACCAATTCATGGAGAATTCCCAGTTTTACATTGATGTCAAGAAGACCATAATGCCCCCGTTTTATAGTTGCCACGTGATTTGATAATTCATCTCTACCTTCCATCTCCAAGAAGTCACATAAGTATTCAGCCCAGTTGGTTAATGTAATCTGAGGAAATGGGTAAAAAGGTTAGCTAACACTTGGAATCTAAAGGACAAATCTGCTAGCTAGATGTAAAGGCAGATACTCCACAGATCAAACATTTTATTTTAGATATCATGTTTCTGAAAAAGAGTAAAATAAATAAATTCACCTTTGATTTCCTTTTTTTGCTCTGTATAGACATGAAATAGTCACTTTCATCTTTAATTAGCAAGCGGATAATTGCAGAATGCAACTCCACAATGAGCATAAGATCACTGTCCTTGTGGCAGACTGCATTTTCAAAATCTTCCAGAGAAAATGGCCAAAGATGCAACAATCTACTGAAAGAACAGCAAAAATCCCAAACCATAAGAAGGTTTCCAATGCAATCCATAGGCACACGAAAATCCGTAGACAGAATAGGGCGATCTGAGAAAACAGGATCATCTGCAGCAGGCTGCACTAAGAGGTCATCAATTGGGTATTTAACTGGTTTTTCTTCCAGTTTCTCTTCCTCTGCAAATTTAGGGAACATGTAAACAAATGGCATGATAATATTCATTTCAAGATATTTAAACCTGAAAAGAATAAAAATTAAGGAACTCAACAAATAGACCTTAGTAAGTTCAAGAATGGGACCAAAATTTAGTTTGTAGATAACAAATTAAATTTTCTTCCATGTACCTTTCTTTAATTTTTTCTTGATCACACCCATGGCTTCCAAATTTTCATTTTCACTCTCTTTCCTTTTCTTGTTGATTTTGTTAAGTCGCACATCCTGAAGATACCATGAATTTTAGAAATACTATATATGCAAGTCAACAAGCAGGAGGATCAGGATAGAATATTACCATAACATTGCTTCTTCCTGCTTTTTTGTGTACTTTGCCATTTTGAACAATAAACTTGTCCTTCAATTCTTCAGGAAGTTCAGTGGAAATCCCATACTTCTTTGCAAGATTTTCATGAACTGTCCATGGGGCACTCTTGGAAGTTGATTCTCTGATAAATGCTTTCAGTACATTCCTGCTAAATGGTGGCTTCTTCTGTATCAGTTCATCAGCCTTGACTATTGAAGTGTCAGTTACCTTCTTAGCTTTATCAACCCAACCCACTTTGTATAGTGTGGTGTCTCCATCATCTAAAATCTTCAAGATTCTGCATGCACATACAGACTGCTCCTTCCTCCCATGCAATTCTAAGCCTTCAAAGAAACATTCTTGTAACTTCGTGTAAACTTCATTGACAAGATCTTTTAAACTGAGAGTACCTGCATAGCCAATAGCACCACTGGGGACATTACATGAAGTGGGTCAAAGGCACATTTTGCAAAAATCAGTTCCACTGAATAAATAGGCAGGAAAAAAAAAAGATCCATAACATGATACAACGAAAGGCATTTGAGGTATGACAAACATATCATTATGCAAGCCCACTTGTAAATGCAGAAGAAGGGGATCTCTTCAGCACGAAACCTTCATCTTTTTATAATACCGAGCTCTTGTTTTCTCATGTCCATTTGTTTCACTCCACTCTTACCTCTTCAATTTTACACCAAGTAAAATCAAAATCAGTGGTGACACTCTCAAAGCGAAAACCAACAAGGTTGAATACAATCTATGATGCTAAAATGCCTTGAAAATAAAGCCATTTGTTTAGGAGCTCTCTTGCCTATGCATCAATCCAGGCACAAAATCAATGGTGGCAGCAATATGGCTAGCATGGCAAAAGTGCTTCATAGGCAATATAATCCAACCCATTGAAATTGATCTAAACATCTTAGAACATATACAGATCAAAATATGGCTGATTCGGATGCCTTTAAACCATAAATCAAATTAAAAAATGGTATCATAGCATAAAACTTGCCTATTTTGCATCAATTTGATGCATACATAGAAGACATCTAAAGCAGTAATCTTTGGTTTCTAGTTAATTTAGATGTCATAGATAACGATAAATTGTGTGGATTTTCAATTCAAGAGGGCTAGCATTGACTTTCATTGGGAGACATTTGAGACCACATGCTCAACTTTGATATCCAAAAACTAACACTAGGAAGGTTTTTTTTTTTTTTGGTAACATCAAACATCAATATTAAAGAAGTTATGTATGACAACTCTGTATCTTAAAATTTACAAATAAAACTTTGTACATTTAAAATTTCTCATACAAGAAAGCAAAAAATAAAGCATGCATAACAAATCATCATTTTTATTCAGTATATAAAGATCACATTCTAAAATATTAGCTCAAGTGTTTGTTACACTTATCAATCAAGTGGAAAGTTGAATATGCCTAGGCCCTTTTTTTCAGCTGACTACGGAGCCATTTATGACAATTTATCAAGGACATGCCTATAATATAACATGACAATTTATGCAGATCTTTTGTAAACTATTCATTCTTTTTAATCTTAAAAAACATTTGAAAAAATTGAGATTAAGCTTCTCAAGTCTGAGAATGAAAAGACTTTCTGATATTGTCTGTACAAGAAATTTAGAGATAATTCATTTAAAAATTTGGTTATTCTGAAACTTATATCTCATGAACATTTGAACAATCATGTTTTAAAATGTCAACAGTACATCACACTCCAAAATGAAATGATATATAATTACTATCTTCTTTATTTTTCAAAGAAATTTTGACTATTTCATCATAATATCACCAAGCGCAATACATCCAAAGATATCCACAATACAAATAGACTTCAATGAGATCTAATTTATTTTTTTGATTTTTTTGATTTTATTTTTCAAAAAGTTACTTGTTTTCCGTTGTTTTTGTGTCAAGACTACCAAATCTTTTGAAATTGTCAAAAATCTTTTGGCAGGCCAATTGAAACTGAAACCAAAACCAACTTTTTGAGCCTTGCATAAGTTGCTGGCACAATGTGGGGTTTTCTTTTCCCATTTTCCACTTGTACCACTGCCCAGATAGACTCCTTTCCCTCTGTTAAATAAAAGTAAGAAACTACATGAAATGTTTGTTGTTTTACCAACACCAACAAGACATCATTGCAGGGGCAGCTTGCTCAATTTGCAGATTGCTACAACCCAGTGCTTTGGGTGAAATTGATCCCTGGTGGGTATGTACAGCACCATGGTACATATTTACAGCAGTATGCTGATCCTTGCCCCACATTCATAGCTTTCGTGTACCCAAACCAATCTTAGCTAGGAACTATATATTTCCTCCTCTAAACATGCCTTGTTTCTATCCTTATGGAGCTGTTAACATCAAGTTGGCACCTCAACCTAGAGTGGCTTCATAGTCTGCCCCATTTAGTTAGAAAGAGTTAACTGTCATTAGTCCATGGTTTGCCGTACAGCTCCATACCGCCCAATACAAGACATACCATACCGTACTGAGAGGAAACCGGTATGAAATACCATTTTGAGTTGGTATAAGCCCCATACTGCTTGTACCGAAGCGTATTGACCTGCAACGAAGTGTACCGACCAGCACCGACCCACACCGTGTAATGAGATAAAATTGAGAAAAATGGTTTGCGGGCTATTTCAGCACATGATGTATAACCTACTATACCAATCCTACCGTACCAAACCAGTAAGGTACCAATATGGGATCCGGTATCGAGATAGCGGACCTTGGTCATTACTGTTACAATTCCTTGAGACTTAGACATGGAAGATCATATTCCCGATCCATGGCCACAACTATCCAAGCACGCAACAATATTGTTTGTATTTTGATTAGCGTTCATTGTTATAAATTTATACAAAACAAACCCGTATCAACTTCTCATATACATAATATGACAAGAGATGGAAAACACAAAGGCTTAAGTAATAATGATTATTATATGATAAATTTTCTTTACATGTATGATATGCTACAAACTAGAATTCAACCCCATCATATATACAGTTTTCTTCCTTTAAGCGACATGGTTAAAATCAACAAAAAAAAAAAAAGGAAATGACATGGTGATAAACATAAACTGAAATATAAAACATTGCCTCCGAACTACATAATCTAATCTAATGAGGAAAATGCGGTAAAAAAGAGAACACTTGCAACAATATTTTGTGGTCATAGTTAGAATCTTCTAGTTACTTTAAAACCTTAGTCCCAATCGTGTAGCCATTTCTTGTGCTTCCAACCCCTTTTCTAACCAAGGACATACATTGCAACCACTAACTATCAAGGTCACTCTTACTATTGTGTTATTTATAGTTTTCTCTTTACTCATATGATAAAAGACCAAATTCAGTTAAAAAGAAGTGGAACTTATATATTATCTGATAATTGATAAGATTCCATATAGGCACTTTCTAAGAGGTACCACAGCCTACTATTTTGCAAAAAGCCAGCACCACTTCCTTGTTGACACCAAAATGTGCTAACTGCACTAGCACTTAACCCAGCTTTTAAGGTTGTGCGTTTTTTCGCTCCCTCTTCTAACTTAAGCCCACTTCCACATCAAATTATCCTAAGATTGAGTTGCACAAATAGCTAATGCTTTGAATGTCAAATATAAAAATTTGATACCTTATTAGCTAGGTAATAACTGGATTGACATTCTATGCCATACATTTATTCTTTGAGCTTAAGTGCAGCTAACTAAATGCATCTCAAAATGAGCTCTATATTGCTTTTGCTCGTGTTCATGTTCAGATAATATTTTCTAATGATACTCTTCAATACCCCATATTCTCATCTCTAATGTCATATTGTGCAAAAAAGGCCCAGAAGCATGAGTATTATGCGGAGAGGAGAAACTGTGGTTCTGTGAAAGCAATAGATTATTTTTGTTAGTCTACTCATCTGGAACTATTAAACCTAATATTGAACATCAAGCATACTGCATGCATACCCACATGCTGCCTCTTAATTAAATCTTGAAGGACAGGTTCTGGATTGTTGCATTCACACACTTATAGAGATGTCAGAATGCATCATACATGAAAAGTACAATGATGAAGGTATCAAGAAAGCAACAGAAGCATCATTTTTCATTTGTCAGCAAGATGTTGCAACTGAACATATTAAAAAAGGTTTCTTAAAAAAAAAATCCATAGAGCAGGACAAGACTTTCGAAACATAGAATCTAAGAACATTTTGACCAGCTTGAGAACCACCCTCTTGAAAGGTTACAGTCCTTACTTGGACAAGCTAAGCTTGAGATCACATGTTATAGAGACCTGTCTTTTGCATAATGAATATGTATGTTATTAAACTAGAAAAGAATAAAAGCATTCAACAAGAAAAAGAAAAATAATCAGAACATATTAAAGGGGAGTTAAGAACTAAAACATAGAAAATCAAAGAGACATAGGCATCAATAACCTTGACAGTTAGAAGCCATTCAGTAGCACAAGCCATACTAAAAGAGTTGGCATCTACCTTTACATATTCCTGAGTTGTACGAGAAACCCAACAACTTCCCAGAAAATGTGGTGAAAAGGGAATGCAACCAATCTATCATGGGTAATAACTCTGTGACTTATGACAATCTTTGTACAAGTCATAAAACTTTGGCATTTTAAAACATCTGTTTTGGATCCTCCACTGCATACTAGAAATCCAAGAACAAAACGATATCTATGCCTTAAACAATGGAAATTAAGAAGTCAAATAATTGACAAACTTGTGGATAACGCTGATACCTTGCATACTACCCTTGATTTCTAAGATACAAATGGGGACAAAAATAAGAATTAAAAACTACAATATCTTCATAAGTTATGTTATCCACACTGATTTGTAGTAGAACAGAAAATGACCAACAGCATAGGAACAACATGACATCAATTAACACATAAGATAGACGTGATGCATGATATCTCATGTATGGACAATGACTGGAACAATTATGCAGGAAGTAGAGTATGATAACATAAGTCCATTAGTGCATCATAAAGCAAAATACAGGAAAAAAAATAGTCAGCACCTTTCAAATTCCAAAGGATGCAAATAAGATATACTTCTAGTTTTAACCAAAGCGAATGAGTAGAACTATAAAAGTAAATTAATAAAGAAACAAATAGATAGACACTAATGCCCGAGCAGTCAAGTTCTTACTGTGCTGGATCAAATGAAGAATGGGAGCCATTAATTCCTTAGG
Organism: Elaeis guineensis; assembly: GCF_000442705.2. Classification (NCBI taxonomy): domain Eukaryota; kingdom Viridiplantae; phylum Streptophyta; class Magnoliopsida; order Arecales; family Arecaceae; genus Elaeis; species Elaeis guineensis. Next base: position 9,900,924 of record NC_026001.2, read on the forward strand.
GAATTGTTGAACCTTCTCTGTTGCACGGCGCTCTGAGACCAAAGCTTCTTCATATGTTAAATTAGTTTTCCCAGTAACTTTACATGTCCAGACTCTTTGGCGATAAAGATTCAATCTCTTCAAGTAGTCTCTAAAGACAGGTTAAGGAGATAAGCAGAAGAAAATAGTCATCAACCACAAGCAAGACTGATGTTTATAACAAGAAGCATGATTCTTTACCATTTACGGCATGCTTGGGAAATGCAGCAGATTTGGGTTGAATTTCCTGCTGGATTTGTGGACTGGGAAGTCCATTTGAACATTGCCTATCTCAACCTAACACCCCCAGCCTGACTCATGCGGGAAGGGAAAAACAAACTCCATGGGCCTTTTTTTCTTCATACAAACCAACAGCCATACAGGCTGGGATTTAGGCTAGGACTTCAGCAAGCATTTAGAAGATGCTGGGTTAGGTGGGCAAACAGGTTTGATTCCAGTAGGATATTCTTGCAGGAAATCCAAATAGACCCTTAGTCTAATCTAATTTAAAATATAAATGACATTAGCTGTTGATGATTGCGTCCAGGGATTAAAGAAATAAAGACCATTCATATTGATCACCTAAGAAAGCATTGTAGTAGAGGATACTGATAATCCCGAAATATCTCCTTTGTAAAACGAACTTGGAAAACAAGCTCATTTGGATCCAACTCTTGTGGTGGCTCTGCCAGGTTAAAAGGCTTCCTTTTATATAGAGGCATAGCAAATTCCAGACAGCTTTTCACGATACAGGGCTTTAATGAAAATATCCAATGCAAAATCTCTGACAACCAAAAGCTTCAATACCTGCAATACAAATACCTAAAATATGCTTTACCAATTCATTTATATTTTTGTGAAATTAAATCCAGACAAAACAAAGGATAGTCCTATAATTGAGCCGTCAAAGATATAAAACCAAAAAAAAAAATCATATGTAATTTATTCTTTCTTGTCGATTTAGGAATAGTTGAGTGTCAATTCATACGGGAGTCCCAAATACACATTGTACCGCAAGGGAATCACCAGAGGGGTAAGAACTTTACATAGAGAAAAAAACCCTACAACCTAATTTCCAAACCAATAAAGCAAAGGCCAATTAATTGCCGAATGAAAAGCTGCATTACAAAGAGCAGATCATCCACAGTCAACAATATACGCAGCAATAGTTTCAAGGATCAGCCGCAAAAGCGACCAAAGAAAGCATCTAGCAAGAAACCCTAGAACAGCAGCTTTCAAGACAATGCAATACCTTCCACCTTCTCTTTTCCATTTTCACTTCAAGATTGATGTTTTACTCTCCAAACAAAGGAAAAATTTACCAGAAACGGCAACAACCAAGAACGGGACCAAATAGATATCTCAAAAGTTAAAAGAAGATAGGCATGAGCAGAAACTTCTCAAGATTCCCGTCCACAAAGACACAACGAAGAGCTTTTCGAACAACGAACCCACTAGAACACAGCAAACTCCACTACCAATCAAAAGAAATACAAAACGAAGATAAATCTTGCATAGAGAACCATATACCAATGTTGGAACGACAGGAACTGGATTTGACCTAGAATTCGCGCGAGCTACGTCGGTTCCAACCGCGAAGAGGCACGAACGAGAACTCTCGGAGCGGCGAATCGTATAGAAACAGGGCGGAAATGGATAGGAGAAAGACGAGATGGTCACCTTCGTGGCATTAGAGGAGGCGGGGATGGAGACGGCGGTGGAAAGGAGGAAAACCCCCGACGCGGTCCTGTTTTTTAAGAGGAGATCCTTTTGGGAGGAGCGCTCGTTTTCGACTTTATATATGCTCTCCGCTCTCGCTCGCTCGCCTCTTCCTCCCGTTTTGAAAGAAATCGTCATTTTGAACCCCAAAAAAAAAAATCGCCCTTTTGTTTACATGGCCACCGAGAATGTTACACGAAATCGTCTCGTGCGGGTTCACGAGCCGCCACGTGGAAGGTGAGTTGGCCGGGAGCGGCAGATGGTGGCCTGATGACGTGTCCGTGGGTTAGGAAGCGTCCCGGTAGATTGGAGAAGGGCGGCGCAGAAGCGGATCGTGCATTGATGCGGCCTATGATGCGTACGGCCTGATGGTCACGGTGGACCCATCACACATAACCATCCAGTGACGGCGAGGCGCATGGAGATAACAAATTGATGGGGATCGGACGGCGTGTGATTAACAATCACTTTAACCGGCAAATATATTACAAGATATCTTTGTGGGAACGTTGTTAAGTTGGGCTAACGTGACAGACTGGCTAATTGGCACCAGTTGTTTTACCTTGAGAAGGATGACCATAGGTATCAAAATATGACTAGTATGAGGGACGTGACTGTGACCACGCCATCAGTCCATGTGATCAGATTATTTTGTACCAGTTGCTAAACTAATACGACGATGGGAATAGCTGTTAGGGTTCCAGGATTCAAGACACAGGACAAAGCCACCAAGGCTTTTGGATTGTAAAATTTAAGAAATATACGTATAATTTGCCAGTGATAAATAGCATGTCAGTATTCTTTAATAACCATCAAAATTGCCTTTGATTTGAGTAGATTACCGGGAGGTTCCTTGCCCTTCCACGAAAATGTCCCATGAGAAAAGTCAGATCGCACTGCTGAATAATCCTTCGGATAAAACAAAATCAGGACACTCCAATTTGGGTGAGCATTACCGATTCTAGCTGATCACGAGCACCAATGTTTAGCTTCTTCTGAATGTAACAAACTCTGCCCATGCCTAAGCAAAACGGAATGAAGCGTTGTTAATGTGGTTGCACCCGACGAAAGAAAGTATAGCCCAAGTTTAGAGGTGTAGGCAATCCTCATGACTGCATCCCCCAATGAAATCCAAATATCCAATCAAGTAGGAAATAAAAGTGGGGAAGAATGAAAAATATTACTCATCAGACTGCAACCGATTCTTTTATAGGAGTCTAAAGACAAGCTAAGAATGGGTTAAACCAAAATGCAGTTATAAACTCATCCAAATTCTGTCCTGAAAGACAGACCTATAATAATTTATATGCTGAAGATCTCAAGAGTATTGATTACCAAGATTGAAAATAAGTTTCAGGACCTACATCATTCTCCAAACTCAACAAAAATTCCGGAACATGGTTCATGTCCGGAGTATGCTCGTCGAGTATGACAGGAAGCCTTGTCAGCTTCCCTTCTTGATCCGTGAGGAAGCAGAAAAGCTCATCAAGCATCTGTGCTTTTTGCTGGAGCAACACGGTATTCATCTGGGAAAAGAACGAACGGCAAAAACATAAGCATATTTCATTTCAGCAAACAACTAGCAAAAAAGAGGCAGCAAAACTGTTACATATGTATATATCCTGTATCAAAATGATTTTTTTTAGTTGAAGTTCAAAAATTAAACAGAAAATGAAATGCTGAATAATGGATAGTTGCATGACGATAGTGCAAAAGTTAGTAGTTGCCAACCAGAGAAAATCCTGATTAGCACTATCTATATTTGATGTCTTTTATAAAACAGCAACATGCAATTGAATTTAAGAAGCCACTTGTATCTACAGACTTATTGAAAAATGGTTCTACCATAAGCAGTAAATGTCAAGACAATTTATGACTGACAATAATAGCCAAAACAGGGCAATTTAGCAAGAACTGATTCTATAAACTGCATATATCTAAACAAGTAGATAAAACTGTCACATTATAACATTGAAGATAAGAATAAATCTCTGTTTCAAAAAAAAAAAAATGGAGGAGATACGCACCATGAATGGTTGATCCCTCTCACTTTCAAAAGTAGGCAGCCACTTTACTGATTTAAAATAAGTTGCATAATAATTCTGCACTATGTTGTATTTGAGTTTCCATTATTACAGATCCATTAAATATCCTTCACTTGACCAATGAAACTTAAGAGGCTTCCATGTGTCTTGAGTAAATCCAAGATACAAAAAATAGCAGCAAATAATCTCATAGTAATTTTTAGCTAAATGAAAAAAGAACAGAAAAACATGTGATCCAATGCGACAGCCATGAAACTTCGGATATCCTTATACAGCAAAACAGAAGCACCGTGAAGCACATTAAAAGTGCTAGGACATTGAATTTTCATATTTGCAGCTAAATAAATAATATTTAAGTTTCTTTGTCTTTGTGTATCTCAAGCATTGTGTTATTCCGGTCAAGTCCTTAACCTATACCTCAGGCTCTGTGAATTGTGATACTCCAATCAAGTCCTCATCCACAAAATACATACACATACGCATGCACGCAAGCATTCACCAGGCAGCAAAAATGCTAGCCCAATGTATGGGAACTATATTTGAACTTTGAAGCTACATGAGCTTCATGATAAGGGGGGAAAAAGTACCATGCTTAGTTATGGAACATGGTTAGTGGAACATTCGTGCAGCCTTGTAAAGGCCACAAATTAATAAAAAATACGTAAGGCCTAATGTTGACTAGAATATCAAACTCACTTCTGCCAAAAGTGGACTTGAACATTATATGGTAAATGTCAAGAAAAATATATGAACAAAACAATTAATACAAATAAAGGAGCCTTTGTGAAATTATGACTCAATGGTCTGCAGAATATTTTGTATTAGACCAAACCTATGATATAGACAGCAGCTTACAATATAAGTGATTCAATACATGACCAACTTCCCATTTCCCCTTTTAACTCTACATAGAATCCCTTCAACAAAATCTAAATCTTATTTTAAGTATTCAATGCATGCATGTTTGGAAGCAAATATGAAGTCATAGTTTTTTGACATTGAACCAATAGTTTGCAATAATCACATGAAGCAAGTCCTTAGATTAGATGCTAGAAAGAATTAGATCTATGAATCCATAAAAGAAAATTAAAATGGAAATTTGAAAAAAAAAATGTTACAAGTACTAGTAGATTGTTTTTTATAGCCAAAAGCTGGCTAAGTATTTTATTCTAGACTACACAGAAAATAGATAGGAGAAAAAAATTAAACACAAATTTATATACTGAATGACCTTTAGAGCAAACTCAAGAGCTAATACTGGCTCAAGATCCACAAAACTAAATGAAAAAAATTTAGATTTGGAGAGAATTTCTTTGTATATTTTTGAATAATAATGCTCTTTACATAGTTCCTATTTATATACATCCACTAGTCCTAGAATAGGAAGCTAAATAATTACAAAAAGAAACAGAAATAATTAGGGGAATTAGCTATATACAGAAACTGAAATTAATTTCTAATAATTTGGGATTTCTATAATCATGGGATTCCAACAGATACCATCATTTGGGTTTCCTATAATCATAGGATTCCAACACCCCTCAAGTTGGTTCATGGATATTATACATGCCCAACTTGCAAACTAAAGTGTAGAATACTCTACTGCTTGGTCCCTTATTAAATACATCAGCCAACTGCTCCGTCAAAGTCACATGATAAACAGTTAATGAGCCATCCACTATCTTCTCCTTTATGAAGTGTTGATCAATCTCTATATGTTTGGTCCGATCATGCTGAACTGGATTGTGGACAATACTAATAGCAGTCTTATTGTCACAGAATAAGGATAAACTATTTGTTTCTGACAACTTCAACTCTTCCATCAATTTCCGCAACCACAACAGTTCACAGATACCCTGAGCCATAGCTCTATATTCTGCTTCTGCACTTGATCTTGCTGTCACATTCTGTTTCTTGCTTCTCCAGATAACCAGGTTACCTCCAACAAATGTACAATAACTAGATGTTGACTTTCTATCATCAAGAGATCCAGCCCAATCTGCATCAGTAAAAGCTTTTATCTGTAGGTGGCCATGCTTTGAGAAAAGTAGCCCTTTCTCCGGTGCAGATTTCAAGTATCTCAAAATGCAAAACACAACTTCTAAGTGGGATTCACGAGGATCATGTATATATTGGCTCACCAGACTAACAACATAAGCTATATCTGGTTTAGTGTGTGAGTGATAAATCAATCTTCCAACTAACCTCTGATATCTTTCCAAGTCAATCGAGTCCCCAACTCCTGCTTGCAATCTGTGATTAGCCTCCATAGGAGAATCTGCAAGTTTACATCCCAACATGTCAGTTTCTTCCATGAGATCCAAAATATATTTTCTCTGAGAAATAAAAATCCTTTTATCTGACCTGGCAACCTCTATTCCAAGAAAATACCGTAGCTTACCTAAATCTTTAATTTCAAATTCTTGGGCTAAGAGCCTTTTTAGATGGGCAATCTCCTCCTTATCATCTTCAGTCACAACTATATCATCAACATAAACAATAAGTAATGTGATCTTACCTCTACAGTGTTTCATAAACAAGGTATGAGGTATGATCAGCATTGCTTTGATGGTAGCCAAAAGAAATCATGACTTTACTGAATCTATCAAACCATGCTCTTGGTGACTGCTTCAGGCCATATAATGTCTTCTTCAATCTGCAAATCTTTCCTTTGGTTTTCTCATCATCAAATCCTAGAGGAATCTCCATATACACTTCTTCCTCTAAATCTCCATGAAAAAAAGCATTCTTAACATCAAACTGCCGTTAAGTCCCACTCAAGATTTGCTGCACAAGATAACAGGATTCTGATAGGATTCATCTTTACAACAAGGGCAAAGGTCTCTTGATAATCCACTCCATAGGTCTGTGTGAAGTCTTTTGCCACTAACCTGGCCTTGTATCTCTCAATTGAACCATCTGCCCTATGTTTTACTGTGAACACCCACTTGCATCCCACTGGTCTCTTCCCCAATGGAAGAGTAACAAGGTCCCATGTCTCATTTTTTTGCCAAAACCCTCATCTCCTCAACCATAGCTGCCTTCTATTTTGGATTAAGGTATGCTTCCTTCCAACCCTGTGGGATAGAAACAGACAAGACAAAGGCTCTATAGGAAGGAAACAAAGAATCATAGGAAACAAAATTGGAAATGGAATGTTTAGTACAAGTTCTGACTACTTTTCTGATAGCAATGGAAACATCAAGATCATCCGTAGAAAAATTAGGATTAGAGTTAGAATTAAAATCATCAAGGATCAAAGGAAACTCACCACATAAATCTTCAAAATATTCAGAAACTGAATTCAAGGATGCCGGTTGATCAGGTGTATCATGCTCAATGACTATATTTGTCTTGTTCTGATGTGTGTAAGTTCTCAAATCCAGTCTATCCAATCTCTTTAGGGGTTGAGGTGGTTGGTCCTTGTTATCCTCATTAAGGTCTGTCTCAAGCTTAAGAATCTCTCCCTAAAGAGGATAACATGAGGAGGACATCTTTTCATTCTTATGCTCCCCCTGAAGAGGTGACTGAGTGGAGAAATAAGGCTCAGATTCCTTAAATGTGACATCCATGCTAACAAAATATTTTCTTGAAGGTGGATGGTAACATTTATATCCCTTTTGAGTACCAGAGTAATCTACAAACACACATTTAAGAGCTCTAGGTTTTAACTTTCCAACATTTGTCTTATGAACAAAACAAACACAACCAAAGATCTTTAGGGGAACAGTATAAGAATTACTACCCTGTAAAACCTCTAAAGGACTCTTAAAGTTCAGTATTCTAAGAGGCATTCTATTGATAAGATAGGCTGCAGAAAGAACAGCATCCCCCTAGTAAGGTGTAGGAAGGTTCATGGTAAACATAAGGGATCGATCCACCTCAAGTAAATGTTTATTCTTTCTCTCTGACACTCCATTTTGTGCACTAGTATTTATACAACTAGTCTGATGCACAATTCCATTTGAATGTAAATAGGTACGAAAGACTTCATTTATATATTCAGTATCATTATCAGTCCTTAGAATCTTAACTTGAGCATCCAACTGTGTACAAATTATCTTATGAAACTGTTGAAAGTAAGAAAATACTTCATTTTTTGCTTTCATCAAGTAAACCCAAGTCAATCTAGTGCAACAATCAATAAAAATGACAAACCATCTATAACCAAACAAAGAACCTATTCGGATAGGCCCCCATACATCAAAATGAATAGCCATAAAAGGAACCAAACTCTTAATATTTATTGGAGGATAAGAATGTCTTGTGTGTTTAGCAAATTAACAAGCATCACAAACTAGCAATTCTGATTTGCATTGTCTAAACAAAATAAGATATAATCTTTTTAAAGCAGAAAAAGAAGGATGCCATAATCGCCTATGCCACTGGATGGTCTCTTGTTCAGCACTTATAGAATGTCTTAACAAAGCTTGGTTGGGATCAGGATTTGAGAGACCACAATTGTCATCCAGAAGATACAAGCCGCCTTGCAATCTATCACTGCTAATCGTTCTCCCTGTTTTCAACTCCTGAAATATGCAATGAGTAGGAAAAAAATTCAATTTTGTAATTAAGGGCTTTAGTAATAGAACTAACAGACAAAAGATTAATAGAAATGCTAGGAACATGAAGAACTGAAGCTAGATTTATGGTGGTAGTACATTTAACAGAACCTGTTCCAAAAATAGTGGCTAAGGACCTGTCCGCCATGCGGACTTTTTCTTTTCCTAAACACGGAGAATAGGTTGAAAATTTATTTGAAGAGCCAGTCATGTGTTTGTTTGCTCCAGAATCTATAACCCAAAAAGATTTTTCAAGATTTGCAAGAAAAGCATTACTTGATTTGATAAAATTAGAAGAGGTAGCAGTGCATAGATTGAGATTCAAGCTGAGACAACAAATGCCTTGGGGATTGAACTTCTTCATTGGAAAAAATTTTAGTATTATTTGTTTCTTCAGAGAATCCACTATTTCAGACACATTCGCTTGTAGTCTTGATGAACCTATCCGCTTACCACCACGCCCTTTGGTTGGGTGAGCATGCAGTTTTTAGCAATGTTCTTTAGTATGCCAAGACTTGTCACAGTAGTCACAGTGTAACTGATCCTTGTCTGGAGGATCTTGATGAGGAACATGTGATTGCTCTCGTGAAGAGGCAGCTACTAGCTCTGCCTTGTCAACAGAGGATAAATGGATCATGACACTCCTTCGACTCTCCTCCTGTTGAACATATGAGTATGTTTGCCTCGAGGAAGACATGGGATCCTTTTCAAGTACTTGGACCCATATCTGATCATACTCTATATTCAAGCCAACAAGAAAATCATATATGCATTTTTTTTCAATCAATTTCTAAAACTTAACAGCATCAGCAGCACATGTGGCTTGAAAGTCCTGATAGTAATCCAGTTCTTGCCATAAACCACTTAATTCAGCAAAGTACTGTGCAATAGTCATCTCACCTTGTTTTGTTCCATGAACTTTGTTACATAGCTCATAAATCTGTGCATCATTGCCCATTTGAGAGTAGGTTAGAGAAACTGCATTCTAAATAGTGGCTGCACTGTTCAACAATAAATATCCCTGAGCAATCTAAGATTGCATAGAATTGATGAGCCAAGACATCACAAGTGAATTTTCTGATTCCCACTAAGTATAATTAGACTTGGTAATTTCTGATTTTGGACTATCCCTAGTAATATACCCTTGTAGTCTCCTAGCTTGAATGAACAAAAGACAGGATCTGAACCATGCCAGATAATTAGTTCCATCGAGCTTAACAGGATTGATTTGTAAAGATGGGTTATCACTCACAAAGCCCATTTTTGTTTCAGTCACAGCCCTCTTTCCCTCAGTCATGTTTCAACAAATAGGAGAAAAAGCACTGAAGAAACAAAACACTTAGCATCAGTAAAAAGAAAAGCAAACCAAGTCAAGAACCAAGGCCAGGCAGAGGCGCGACAACGAGGAAGGATGCAAGAAAAGAAACGGCCGGAAAAAAGTTGCCGGAAAAGAGGTCCACATGCCGACGCATGAAAAAGAGGGTGTGGCTTGTGATGGCGCATGGAGCCACGCGCTTCACCGGATGGCGATGATTTTCTGGCAGCGGGCCAATCAGCGGCTGGGCTTCCTCCTGGGGCAGGCAGTGACGCTCAACCCCCTTTGTAATAGGTCGCCAGAAGCTTGACCCAAAAATCCTAATATGGCTCTGTAAAATTATATCGTAAAAAACTAGCAAGGCTCTAATACCATGAAGAAAATAAAAATTTGAAAAGAATTTCTTTGTATATTTCTGAATAATAATGCTCTTTACATAGCTCCTATTTATATACATCCACTAGTCCTAGAATAGGAAGCTAAATAATTACAAAAGAAAACAGAAATAATTAGGAAAATCAGCTATATACAAAAACTGAAATTAATTCCTAATAATTTGGGTTTCCTATAATCATGGGATTCCAACACTGAATAATTTAGAGAATAATATAGTTAGCATCCAAATAACTACATTGACATGCACCCAAATTTATATACTAAATGACCTTTAGAGCAAACTCCAGAGCTGATATTGGCACAAGACCTACAAAACTAAATAATTTAAAGAATGATATAGTTAGCATCCAAAGAACTACAGCAATGTGCTGAAACATGCCATCCTACACCAAAATAATAAAATCACTACTGAGCGGTACCAAGCCATATTGAGTCACACCCAACTGACACACAGTGATGGGCCAGAATAGGCAGATACCATGCAATGCACAAAGTATTACAACAGACATGCATGCCCAATGGCAGCATCCTGTCAATTTGACATGACATTGGCCGAATGGTCGACACATTTCTTGACGGAACTATTGAGATACTGCCACAAAAATGTAGCCGAAAGTTCAATAAGCAAAAAGGGAGAAAATATAAGGTTTAAAATCATACCTCACAGAAACCACATTCATTAGGTACAGATGAGTATTGTGCTGTATCAATGCAAAAACTTCATCAGCAAGTCCAAGAAATGTGCAATTCTTAACAATATCCAAGAGACCTATATTGACAAAAGAAAACAAATGAGACTAGATAGTATGGCAGCACCTCTCTCAGACATGATCAAGATAACAGAAAGTACCATCATAACTCTCCTGAATGAGATCAGAATCAATGTCATTAAGGAGCTCATAGATGCTGGTCAAATCTGAAGACTCTTTCAAGTTCTTAGTCTTACAGCATCTCTTGCAGAAGAAGAAAAAATAGATGGTGAGACAGTGGGTATACCAAAAATAGTAGGATGGCCTGCATGCTTAAGGTAGAGGGCACTGTAAAAACTGGCCCACTATTTTCCTTTTTTATAGTTTCATACATTTTCTCTTTTTTTTCCCCTCTTTGCAATAATGGCCTATCTATAAAATTTTTTGATGCTTTTGCACCTAAGGCCCTCCCCTAATGGGTCCACTCCAGACATATGTTTAAGTAGAGCTGAATGTGCACAATTTTTATCATGGTTGCACATATCTTGACAATAAATTCATATCTTTTACAAAAAAAAAAAAAATGCACAAGTTACTAAATACTGAAGAAGTGTGTATCTGTTGAATGTGCCATGCACACTCCTAACCTAGATTCTATCTGCAGAGCCAAGGACACAAGCTCCCTAAAATTTCAAAAACTGGGCCACTTCTGAAGAAAGAAAAACAAATACACCATGGTTTGTAATACTGTATTGTACCAATCTATACCAAGCATACCAACATGCACTAGTATTGAACCGATACTTAGTACACTCCCCATAACAAGAATCAGACCTACCGACACTGTACAAGTTAGGTACCAGTACAGGCACAGGAACCAATATTTTTAAGCTGTGAACTGCGAAATAAACAAAATAAAAGCGGCTTGAATCTAAAAAAGCAGAAACAATTGGGCCATTTCTGCAATTTCCTCAAGCAAAAGGTAAAACTGTAACGGAACTTGCATATCATGAGGGAGAATATTTATTAAAAAAGTAAACTTCCAGCCATCAACTGATCAAAAAACCTAGAAAAATAAAAAGATCCTTAAGAAGACCTATTTGGATAAGTTTTATGTCATCTAATGTGTGTCTAACATTACCCTAGAAAAGTTCCTTTACAGTAAAAACATTATGCTTCTATTAGAAAAGCACACAACATTTGTAATAGCCTACTGTGAAGTGCTTCATGACTCAGCCAAGGGCCAAAAGTAACTTTAGGAGTTAATGATAGTGGCTTAATGAAACAATAAAGAATATGACCAATGATCCTAGTGGAAGTTGATTTTTACTCACAAAGCTATGATGACCCCCCCCAACAACAACCCAACCCAAAGTTAAAAAAAAAAAAAAAAGGAGGGGAAGGGTGAGGGGGGTGCCGGGGTTGGGGGGTGGTGTTGGAAGGGGAATTAAAGTATGAGCAGAAGAAATTGGACAACAATTAAACAGAGACAATAGATTATGAGGCAGCTTCAGATAACTTTAATATGAACATGATTTCTATTGTTTGGACCTAAAACCACAGTGCATCTGAATGCTGTTGGACGTAATTATAGAATGGCTTCACTGGGTTAGGGGCATGGTTCTAAAGTATGAACAAAGGGTGTTTGATATATTTTTCTTAAATAATATTTTCAAATAAAATTACCATCATTTAACAATGTTTAAACTCTTGATACAGCTTAGAGAATACGTATTCCAACATTAGATGCAACTTCTCATCTCCTAGCTAATGTTTCCCTTGGTAACAAATTTGCATCATTCTTTGAAGGGATTTCTCGTAATAGACACATGCATAAAACAACATTACAAGACTTAAAACTGAAATTAGATTATACCTCATAGAAGTTACATCGGATCTCTTTTAATGCAGTCAAGCAGGCCCATCTTGCCAGTCATGCATGCAACCTTCCAAAAGAATCAAGTGAATCTATTCAAACCATGAAATTCCATATTGGGCCGAACCACCCGATACACCTTGTACCGAACTGGACCGACCGATACCGCATGGGGTGGGGTGGGGGGGTGCTAGCCTTTATGCCCCTTTACATGTTGAAGAGGCAAAGAAGCATTGAATGCTTCTCTGTCTCTTCATTTGTTTGCTTGTAAACAAAAAAAAAAAAAGGAAGGGAAACGCCACAAATTGCTCAAATTTTTCATGATTTCATCGAAAAATCAAGAAATTTCAACCAGATTCAATATAATCTAAGTTTTCCTTTCTCGTTTATTCCTTTTTTTTTTCAATTTTGGGCCACAAATCGGCAATAAGTAGAAAATAAGGAGGAAATCATGCTTTATAGGAATAGCATTCAGGACTATAATACCATTTGGTTAGTGAGATAGGTTGATGTTCCTCCTGATTATATGAACGATCCAAATATCTACTAGAGTCATCAACATTCGATGAGAAACTAGATTAATAAATCTTGAGGTTATTGTACTTAATATTTTAAATATATTTAATGCATTATTTTATATTTTTTTATTTTATTTCAAAATGATAAAAATATTATATAATATAAATAAACATTAATTTAGATCTAAAATCATTCAAAAAATTTAAAAAAAAGATTGAATTGAAAAAAATTAAAAAAATTGAAAAAAAAAAGGTTTCTAGAATCAATAGCGAGACCGGTATCGGTTGCATACTGTATCGACTCTGGGTATGCCATTGCATGCCGGTTCCATACCGACATGCTTTTTTTTATTTTTTTCAACTTTTTTTTCAATCCAATCGATATTTTTATTTTTGAATAATTTTAGATCCAAATTGACATTTATTTATGTTATATAATGTTTCTATCATTCCGAAATAAAATAAAATAATTTTTAAAAAATATATTAAATATATTTAAAGTATAAAATATAATATACTAACCTCAAGATCTACTGATCTAGTTTCTCATTGAGTGTTGATGACACTTATAGATATTTGGATTGTTCACATAATCAAGAGAAACATCAACCCATCCCTCTAACCAAGCGGCATTATAGTCCTGAATGCTTATCCCATAAGGCATGATTTTCTCCTATTTTTTTATTTATTGCCGATTTTCAATCAAACAAATGCAAAAAAAAAAGAGAGAGAAGAAAACTTAAATTATCTTGAATCTGGTTGAAATCTCTTGATTTTTTGATGAAATCATGAAAAATTTAAGCAATTTGCAGTGTTTCCCTATTTTTTCTATTTAAAAGTAAAGAAATGAAGAGATAGAGAAGCATTCAATGCTTCTCTGCCTCTTCAACATATAAAGAGGCATAAAGGCTAAACCCCCCCCCCGACACACACACATCCCACAAACGACCCCATGAAGTACCAGTCAGTTCGCTTGCAAATCGATCCAAATCGATCTGAATCCATGGCAAACCACGTGGTTCGATGCAGTATGGGTTGGATTTCGCCCATGTGTCGATTTATATGCCTGAAGCGGATCGATTCTGCACAAGTCTAGTTTGGTACGGGGTGTACTGGGTGGTTCGGCCCGGTACAGAATTTTATAGTTTAAACCATGATGTGTTCTGGCATCTTTTTTGAGATTTTGTTCCTATAGCATCAAATTATAATAATAATTAAAAAACAAATACACAGATGGATATCTAAACATCATAAAGTTATAATGAAGTAGCCACAACGTATATTGATTATGCCGCCACACTACAAGAGAAGGCATATCGCAAGTAGAAAATGACTGGACGTACCAGAAATGGAGGCATTGTTCTCCAAGTCTTTTTTGTCCTAATATGACTCGCCTGTGGTATATAAACTGAGGAATTTGCATATTGTGATGTGGATTAAAAGAAAACCACTGATCAGATCAGATGATAAGTTACTAAAACACAAGTTAATCACATTCAACAATTTCCATTTCACAAAATGTGGCAACGAAACTACAACGACGTAAATGTGAACCTATTATACAAATTTTCTCTTAGTGGATCTTCATAACATCATTTTTGGGGTATCATCATTTTCTAATTGTTTTCTTTCACAACATTTTTATAATTTACCCTTTTGACAGCAACTTCCAAATAAAAGATTGTTGATTGCATGAACAATATCAACAAATAGATGAAGTCTGAAGAACATAAATAAATACATAAAGCTTCTGCAGGCTTGTCAATGCAACTCAATAAAAGTTGTCTTTGATAGGAGGAAAAAACATAGAAATAGAAATCCAACTCCAGGAAGAAAGAAGAAAATGGCATCTTGGGATCATGACCGATGCCTATAAATATCTTTCATTCAGTAACAATCAGATCTTTGGGAAGAATTGAATGAAAACATGTGGCCATCTGCATACAGCCTTGCTGATGCAAGTCAAAATAAGCAGCTAATAGTGACAGAAGGAAAATTTGGACTTCTTTTAATTCCAACCTCAAAAGTTATCATTTTCCCTCTTTGTCTATAATCTCTCCAAGTCTGGGGGAATTTTGGAGGGCACCTTCTTGGTCATATGGGCTTAGTCTCCAATCAATAAGGTAGATCTCTCTGCCTGCCAATTAGCCATCTTAGTTTTATGCCAAGCTCTTCTTTTGCCAAGGTTTGCCTTGGCAAGGAATTCAGCAGTAATTTCTAGAGAATTGGCATCAGGTTGACAACGACTCGCAAGATTATTCACTCTATTGAACCTTCTTAACTCTGAGTTGTGCTTCTAGCCAACCCAATATGTGATGGAAAAGACTTAGGCAATGAAGATGATGGATACCAGGAAACAAGAAAGCAAACAAATCCATAGTTCTGGAAGGAAAAAGAAAAGGACATCCTGGGAAGTGCCTTCAAGTAGCGTCGGTTTTGTGTCAATGAGATAAGTTGAGAAGATCAAAAAATATAAGATCTATTTGTAATAGATAGGAGGAAACCCCTCCCCCTAAAACCTCTAAATTACAGTGAAGTAAAGAATGAAAAAAAATAAAAGAGAAAGAGGAATTGCTCCCACAACAAAGCTCCAGCTTTAAATAAAAAAAGTCCAAATAAACTTCATAACCCCACATCATCACCCCCCCCCCCCCGGTTCTCTATCAAGAGAACACCATAAAATGTCCATCTCACTATATTACATATTTCTCAAATATTTGAATATATCTCAGAGATATGCTGCAATAGCAGAAATAAAAATCTTTTTTTGCAGTACGGTTGTTTCATTCTTTATTGAAGAAATTTTTCAAATGTTTATCCAGCATTATCCTAATCATTCTTTTCTATCGCATTGCAACTGATAATAAAAGAAAGAAAACCAAGAGCAGTGCATGGAATTTAATTTTTTGCTAGCTACAAGCATATTCATCACAAATCTTCCTTCACACAAATCTCTATCTCCCAGTCTGCACTGACTAATCAAGTTTACAATCCTTAGGCAATCATCATTGGAGATCTGCAATGTCTTTCTATGAGCAATCATATTCTAACATTGATTCTCAACCTGAAATAAATGAGCTTTGATAATCAAAATTCCATTTCCACAACATAAATAGTTCTCAAAAAAAAAAAAAATTGATGAGAAGCTCATAAAGCATGGAATGATACCAAAACAATGCAGAATGGCCTGCCATTATCAAAGTTCCTCTAACAGCAGCACAGGACCTGGGTTCATGCTCCATTACTCCACCTCTATAAAAGACCCTGAAAATGAGCATCCAGAAAAGTACTGAATATGATAGAACTGTATAACAGTGATGGAGGAACTTGAGATGGACATACACGTGTAACATTAGACCTTCAGTTATAGCTTTCATAGTAATATGACCAACATATGTCATGTTGGCCAAAGCCTCTCCTCTAAAACTCGTCGTTTTAAGGGTATGTTTGGTTGGGGGAAATTGGACTTTGGAATGCGAATAGAAATGAGTTGGCTGGGGAGAGTCCCATTCCAATTCTAATTCTAAAGGAGAAAGGAAATGCCCCAATCCCTCACAATCCAAACACTACTCTCTCCTAGTATTCAAATCCCATTCCGATTCCAATTCCAATTCCGGTCACAAACCAAATACATCAAGGGATATCGCCACTCCAGTTCCCATTCCAATCAATTCTGATTCTGATTCTGGTTGCGAACCAAATGCACCCTAAGTGTCTGTAGGTCATGTGCAGACAACTTTGATGTTCTTCGTGCTGTTACGACAATAAGTCCATGCCATTAATAATAAGAAATATCAACTGACTTAAACACAATTCATGCATTTTACCAATTTTGAATCAAGTTTGTGTCCTCAAAAGCTTATCCTTTCTATGAATTTATCTAAAGACTTGATGATTTTTTGACAAATTCGAAACTCCTGGTACCTGAATCATTTGTCCAGAGAGCGATTATCCTCCATTAGCTTGATGTGAGCCTTCCTATCCCAAGCTTTCCACCATCTACTGTTTGCCAACAATTCCAAAAGTAAAATGACCTTGAAAGGCAGTCAGAAACCATCGCTCAAACAGCTCTTGAAGATGATTTAGAATTCACCACTCGGCGAATCAACATGATCAGCCACGCTTTTCTTTCATTTCTTGAAACTAGAAATGGGGTCACAACAAAAACCCTATATGCGTAAAAGAATCAAGATTGGAGAACAAACAAAAGCACCAATTTTTGAATCTTTGAAAGGATCGAATACATTCTTTCCATGCATTAATCAAGAGGAAGAGGCTCAAGATTCGCGCAAGGGTATCGTTGGGTGCAATCGTAGAACAAGGGTCTAGGTGTTGGAATTGGTTCCCCGGATGCCGTGGCCGTTGTCGGGAGACCTGGATGAGCTTGAGGCTGCCACCCTTGACGACGACGGAGATGGCGGTGGCCCCAATGTCGAGGCTGTTCTCCACCAGCACCTTGACCGCCGACGCCTGCTGCTGGATCACCTCCGCCACCGCTAACCGTTTCACCACCGCCTCGTTCGGCGCGGCGAAGAGGGCCGCGGAGCTTGCATGCTTTTCACGTGAGTAGATAGCGGGGGGGGGGGGGGGTACTTCGACCTAGATGAAGTCGGCAAATTCTACCGACTTTATCTGTTGAAAATACATAATTTTTCTTTTCTTAGCTTGATTGAACCTGAGTGTCCCCACTATCAGCTTGAGATCAGTTTGAAGCCTAAAACTTGAGATCAAGCTCAGGTCATTTTTTATTTGATTGTTTAATTCTTTATGTGGTTAAACTTGTGCTTGTTTTGGTTAGTTTGGTAAGCTTCTATCAAGCCAAAAATAGTTTGGGCTTATATTAAGATTAGTCTAAGCTTGGTTGAACCTTGCTTAAGTTTGAGCCCAAGTTAAAGCTTGGTTTGAGATTGAATTAAAGTTCAGCATAGCTCAAGGTTGGCTTTAATAGTAATTAAAGGTGGATGGTATATAGTACATAAAGAGAGAATGACAAGATTCAATAATGGTGAGAGGTGAGAAAGAGCGGAGGGTGGTGGGGGAGGAGCACCGGAAGTGAGTAGAAAAGTATGGGATTATGGAACACAAAATTAGATCTCAAAGCGAAGAGAGGTTAGAAGCTGTAGAATATAGATGTATGCCAATAATTTTTAATATTTAGCATCAAGCTATTGAATTGATCATCAACAGTTGATCACATACATATGAGAGCAGAATTTCAAGCATCACCAAACCAAACACAAAATTGTTACTCTAAGCACCACAAAAGTAACAGTTTTATGGTTTTAAATATTTGATTAAACAAGTAAAATTAATGGTTTTATGGATTTAAATCTTTGATCAACCCACTGAAAATAAGATTGTTAAATAAATTTAAATACAATTACCATCTTTTCTTTTTGAAAAAAGTGATTGTAATATAGAGCCAAAAAGTAAACTACATAATATTGTTTTGACCTTTGCGAGGTGGAACTTTTTCTTAAAGTTATATGTAAACATTGATGCCCTTGATGAGAAGCACTAATACCAAGAAAATCCTTGGCCATGTCAAATAATATACAATTGTAAATTTTGAGGATTTGATTTCAATTGATTTTCTTGGTTGCTTGGATAGCAAATATAAGAATGACAATTATTGTGGAAATAACTTGCCGATCGAAATAACCCCTCTTCTTGGAGTGTGCTCAGAGTGACTTGACAAAATCACGTCGGATGCAGGCCTAGGACCTCAATCCCATGCCTATGTCAAATCGCCAATTCCATTATCTATACGGATGAAGTCTGCAACTGACATCCATGACTAATAATCTTGGCTTGAAGTTTAGTCGACAGATTTTTCTCTCCAACGAACTGCTAGAATGTAGTCCAATGGTTTAAAGAATCAGATCTAATAATCTATAGATTCTGACTAACAAACGACTCCACATCTTTATAAAAGAGGTGCGAAGGTGACCCTTGGATAAGAAACAAAAAATAGGGAAGGGAGAACCTCTTGGAGAAAAAATGGTCTCTCTCTCTCCACCCTTTTCTTTTCCTCTATTATTCTTGAGTTCTGACTAACTTAAACATAGTGTCCCCCATTAGAAACCCTCGATGAGGATAGACTATCCTTGCAGATTCCGTCTGGTATCTTGGATCCTGGATACATCCAGCTCCAACCACGTCGGCTCCAATCGGAGTCTTGTAGCAACAACAATCTTGATATAAGGAGATATAAATATAATAGCATATTATTTTGATTATAATCATATAAAAAAAGAAAGAGCAGAGTATGCATTCTTCTAAACTCATTATCATACCTCTAAGTTTCCAATAAAAAATTTTGCAACATGACTGTTGATGATGAGAGCCTCATACCAAAATATAAACTTCCTTACTGATATAAATAGTAATATCAAATCCAAAATTCAAAAACTAACCAAAGGAACATTCCTTGGACGTCTATTAAATAATTATGAAATGGCAAAAATTATGTATAAGCCATATAGCTAGAATAATTAAAATTTCTTAATATATGACAAAAGGTGCCTGCTTGTGAATTATGCATTACAACTTTATTGGAGACCTAGTTTGAGATCCTTTGGGGAGTTTGGAGTATTTGAAGGAAGGTTAATTTCACTGTATAGATATCATTATCTAAAGATCTCTTCTGCCAAAAAAAAGGGACAGAAGCATGGCCACAAAGGATGGAATGCTACATTTATATGATGGAAAGACCAATGGTACAATCTTATTGACCACCTTTGAACAGAATACATCCTTTCAAATTACTTTTGCCTTACAATTTCTATGAACTGTACATGGCATAGTTGAGATGCTGATTTGGTTGTCATTCCCTTATTGGTCTCATTATCTGCAACCATTCAAGCAATGTCTATGAAGAAAGGAATCAATAAGGGTGATGGACCACAGGTATTCCTCCTTCAAAACCCATCCATTCGTCCCATTCATCCCATTCATCATTAAGTGCTTGTTCAGTGGAGTGACTTTCTCCTTCAAACTGGGCCATTATATTCTGTTAACAATAAATAAGAAAAAGGTGCAAGAAAAAATAATAAAATTAGTAACTATCAATTACATCATTAATTATAAACATAAACTTGATTTTTTTTTCTTTTTTTGGGTTATGTTGAATTTGTAAAACATATCATTACCTAAGTGATCATGTACTTGTTGAGATAATTTAAAAAGAAACAGGTGGTTCCATTTTATTTATGTATACGTTTACTAGTCAAGAAGCTTTATCAAATTCTTAAAAAACTTTTTGGTGGCCTATTTCTCATTTCATGGAATCTTCTCCTTCTGAGATCAGTTAAAACTAAAAGTAAACTTGAAAGAGTTTTCTCCAACTTTCTTTTCATTTAATCCACTCATCTAACATAGTAATAATTGGAAGCTAGATACTAAATATTTGGTGAACTTGTATCATTTATTCAAAGAACCCATATTCTTCCATTGTCCTCTTAACTAGTTTTGTAGATTTTTTCCCCCTTGATAACCAAGTTCTTCTCAAGTTTGGAATTGAAGTAGAATTGTCCGGTTTCCAATCACCTGCTATTCATGTATTGTAAAACAACAAATACATTTGTAGTGAGCCCTGATGAATCACTAGCCACTGCGTGATACACATTAAGACAAGTGATTTAAAAACAGATCTCTCCAATAGAACTCTGAATTAGAGGATATCGAAATATTTTCCAAGTGAAAAGTTTGTTCAATTCATAGGCAAAGCTAAAACAACTAAAGTGTTTGTTCAATTCAATAGTTAAACATTTTTCTCACTTTTAGGTAATGACCTTTTGTCCTTTTTTCCTTTGTTTTTAAAGAGAGAACTTCTGAGCGGCCGAGTGGAGTTTGGAGAATCATGTTCATCTCATGCTTTCTAAATTCTCAACGACTCCCTCAAAGGTATTCATGTAGTAGAGATCATTAAGCAATGGTCATATAAGAAAAGGAGCTCTGCAAAGTGCTTATCAAAAATCTTAACTTTAGTACAGGATTTTGTCATTACAGACCTTTTATCCAATGGGGAAAAGTAAAAATATTATTATGCAATATACATGATAGTCATTCAAGGCACAATATTTCATATTTTAATCCCGTTTGCAATATATAAAAGATTCTGAGATTTATATAATGCTCCATATATCTAAGTAAGTTATTAGTGCACCGTTGCATATACCACATTGTTAGACATAAATTTTCAAAATCCATCATACATTAACAGTAAATATAAAAAAATATTAAAAAATTCTACTAAATTTCCATTCTATGAAAACTTAAAAAACTTAAACACCGTACCAGTCCACAATATGGCAGTCCGATATTGGTGCGATGCACAGCGATTACCTCTGATACTAATCCACCGGTGATCGTCGGTGAGTGTTGTGAGCAAGGAATAGAGTGGTGCTAGAAAACTTCTTCAAAAATTAAATCATGTCAAATTTTATAACGTCCAAGTATTTATTGTCTCAAGTATTTTTGTAGCCCACTAGTATTGTCTTTTTTTTTTTTTTTTTTTTTTTTTTTGGTAAACACTAGTATTGTCCTTTTAAGGACAAGTTTATAAGCTATAACCTGAAACCATCGTTTAGAAAGAAATGACTCAAACATATCGGTTTTACAAACAGGTCCAAGGCTACAACGTTGGTTGCACTGCACGTACAAGTTAACAAACACTTAACATCCAATCATTGTCCGTTGAATGCGTCATGAATGGGTTAGGTGTATCCATTTGTTTATTACCTCGTATGCAGATTTGATCTCCTTAAAGGCTTCCTCCTCTTGGACCCCCTTCTCCCCTCTCATCACATCCGGGTGGTACTGCAAATATTATCATTTATAACCCAAATAATAATTAAAAAAAAACTTTTTCAGGCACATGAGTAGGCGAGAGATTTTCGATATGTTAAACTCGCAGCAAAGCCTTGATAAAACGTACTCAAAAAATCGAACAAATTTCCACCGTTTGATCCATTTAGGCAACTCTTTAAGTCCTGAACAATCCTATTGGACTAAAAGTTATCCGCGAGTAATTATACCTTCAAGGCCAGGCGTTTGTAGGCGCGCTTGACGTCGGACTTGGACGCGGACGGCGTCAGCCCCAGGGTGGCGAACTCCCCGGAGAACGGCAGCGATCTCGCCGGAAATCTCACGCATCGCCGGCTCTCCGGCGACCTCGAGAAGAGGCCGCCGCCTCCGCCGCCGCCGGCCGATCCGTTCCCAATTCCCCTCGACGGCGTGGCTGCCTTCTTCATCGCGTCGTCTCCGTTAAATGGGCTTCTCTTTTCGCTTAACGGAGAGTATTTAGTACTTAAATGGTTGGGACTTAGGAGAAAGCCTTAGAAATTTGCTAAAATACGAGAAATGCCACTGTGATATCCATGATAAGTTTCATTTGGGGCCGTTGGATCCGTTATCGGCGGCTGGATTGAAGTTGATGGCGACTTTGCGACCGTTTGGTTTTAAAGGGTTTTCCATTCCTGTTTCTTTTCTTGCAAGGACCATTTGGGCTTGTCTTTCATGGATAATGACGGATTTACCCTCCCCCCCGACTGCCTGGCCCAACTCTTGCCACCTACCACAAAGGTACTCATGTGATCAGGACGTGGTAAATCTATCAACCTAGGTATTTGGAGCCACAATCTTATTGCTTAATTCCAAGGTGGATGTCCTATGAACTTTGAGATTCAAACAATTGGGGAATTTCTTTCTTAATCTTGTAAGAACGGCTGAAGATAGATGGTGTAGGTGAAGGATGTACTGAATCCTATAGCCTCATCACATCCTGTCATGACTCAAGACTCCATTCAAAAAAGATTAATCAAATAATATTATTTAAATTTCTTAAGTCTGTATAAATACTCGATATCTATTTAGTGTATAACTGATGTATGATTAAAAATATACCCGCATAGATCCTCACATATTATTTCTATTTGAATCTTAATGTCCTCATTGAATTAGATTAGAGATACAAATGCATTCAAATCTAATGACAATTATCATAAAATTAATCATATAATACTATAAAGAGCTTGTGTCAATCCAATGGGCTCATGTTATAATTTTTCTCGCCTACATAGGCCATGAGCTAGGTTCACACTAATAGAATTTTGTTATGACCCAAGACTCATACTGACATGATTTTATCATGATCCAGGATATAATTCAAAAAGATTAGCTTGAAAGTGCTATTTAGATTCCTTGTTCCTTCAAAATCTATTTAGTATACAGATAATGTAAGATTAAACACATGCTCACACAGATTCTCATATATTCTCTTAGTTACTTTGTGCCAATCCTGCTCACTTGCCACCACCTAGCACATCGTCACTATTGAGGATGCCCACAAGATTGCCTTCAAGATTATGCTCTATTTTAGTTCTCATTTTGCTCATTTTTAAAGGCCAAATGAGGTGGTAGAGGATGCCACCTTAGTTTCATCGCTTAGGCAATAAGGTGCTAAGAAAGCATGGGAGCCATTCGGATGGTGACTAGTGGATGCCGACATTGGGCGAGTGGGTGGGTGAGGGAGATCAAGATGACTAAGATAGTGGTGAGGGAGCTTCCCAACAGCGGCAGGAAGATGAGGGTTGAGAGCCAAGGTGAGCCACCAATGCAAGGTTGGTAGTAGCACCGATAATGCAACAACAAACTTGGGCAATTAAATGTTAGAATGGTGAATAGAGGAGGATTTAGGTCTTAAAAAGAAAGATATGATATGGAGGACTGTTGTGGTTGAAAAAAAATTTTCTCTTTTTTTTTAATCTTTTTTTCCCTTGAGTTAGATGTAGGAGTATTTATCATTTAACTATCTGCTAAATTAGATGCCAGCTTAGCATTCGAGGGACCCATTGACATGTGATTTCTTATGCTACTTTTATAAATTATCCTAATGATTACTTGTCTAAATATAGCCAATCAAAATTTTAAATAGTGATATCAAATTTCGTACAGATTGCTGGTCGGTACGATACGATATCGTACTTGGCTCATATCGATAATAAAAAATTTAAAAGATCTAATCCAACCATCTAAAAAAAAAAAAATCAAGCCGTATCACATCATACCATACCGATTTTGTACCGCATCCTATCGATCCATACCGAACTATTCGATTCGGTTCAGATCATTTTTTAAAATACCGATCTGAACCGAATCGATTCTTCATCGATATGATATAGTACGAAATGTATCGACTAGTTTGGATCAGTATGAAATATTATATAGATAATTTATATAATAATAATTATATTCATGATAGATTTATTTAAAATTATTATTATTGATAGTGTAATTTTTACTGTCAATCAATTTAATGGGATAACCGATTTGGTGGGGGCATAAAAGAAAATGTTTAAATTTTTTTCTCGATTTTCTTTCACTTTCAAGGTACATCACGCACCTATTGCTAGATGAAAAGTATCATTAATCTTAAAAAATTATGATTTAAAAGATAATATAAATAATTTATTTTTTTTTGAGGAAATAGAAATCAGAAAGATGGTAGATTTGCCCAAGTTAGGGTGTGCCAGACATTGTCGTGAGAGTGAGATTGCCCCCTTTGCAGACCCTAAGGTACGATAGATCTCAGCTCCATCCAAATAACCTCCAAATATAACACAAGTACCTAGAGGTAAATGCCCAGTTAATCTTTCAATCGTGCAATAAAATTTATATGAAATATAGGAACAAGCTTGTAAAGTAATTAAAAAAAATGCAGAAAAAAAAGGAGTAAAGGAAAGATAGAAGGAGAGGCTTGCAGGGAGAAAGAAGCAAGGCGATAGCATTTACGCAGAGTACTTAGAAATGGGCGATTTCTGGCTCCGGTAATCTTCCATCGTGCAGTAAGGTCCCAACGGCTACATCAAAGCTTTCATCAGGGTTAGCTCGGCGAGCCAATCCATGCGAAGGTCCTCCACCCGTAACAGTCCATTAAAGGAAACCATGCACACAAGTCGTGTCCAACTTGGCCTTCCTGATTCGAGATAGTCTAACATCAAATATATGATAGGTATTGCAGCCAATCCTCTCATCGTCTGATCGTCGAAAACGAGCACCTGTAAAGGAAAGTCCACACTGACCGGAGATGTCTCCGACGGAGACCCTCCGACGGTCAAGTCAGAGAGGAGACTAGGCAACAGTAGAGAAGAATCAGGGGACTCAGTGGTGAAGAGAGTGAGAGAGAGAGAAAAGAATCCCCACCATCAAGCTACTGCCTTGCCTCGTTTTATAGTCGGAGATGGTATGGTCCCGCCATCGGTGATGTAGACAACTGAAGAGTTGTCAAATCACCGGGGGTTGTCATGTCGTTGACAAGCTAACAGGTCCTAGGAATTAATTCTCGTCCTTGGCGGGACAGCACCCCAGGTTCCTGGCAGGGCAACGCCCTCTGGCGGTTGCACGGCATATCCTTGACAGGACTGCAGCCCATGCCGCTCGTTCGGCGTCTAGAAGGACTTGTAGAGGTCGAACGTCGGTTGCCCAAACCGACAGAAAGTCGGTGATGCAAGATCGGCTTTCAGGTGATCGGAGGCAGTGTCGGCCTGTAAGGCCGACACGCTTCGGTCGGGCATGGTCGGTAGTTACCGTTAGTGTTGTCCGTCGTCAGACGGGCAAAGTCGGTCGGTCCATCCTCGAGGATGGGTCGGCGTCGGGACCCGTCGGTGAGTCGGCGGTGGAGATGGGTCGGCATCAGGATCCGTCGGTGAGTCGGCGTCGGAGATGGGTCGGCATCGGGACCTGTCGGTGAGTCGGCATCGGAGATGGGTCGGCATCGGGATCCGTCGGTGAGTCGGCGTCGGTGAGTCGGCGTCGATGAGTCGGCATCAGTGCCGATCGATATATCCCAACAGTTGCCCCCCCCCACTCCTGAGCCGGATGTCACGTCGGTCCGTGTTTCTACGCAGGTGGGGCGTCGGGCGAAAGGAGTGGATTCTTCATTGCGTCATGCCCTGATTCTGCTGATCTCACCAGCGGACGATCCGGACAAATCGGTGTCAGACGACTTGATGTCCGATGATTCGATGTCAGGCGACCCGGTGTCAGGCGATCCAGTGTTAGACGATCCGATGTCGGATGATCCGATGTCGGATGATCCGATGTCAGACGACTCAGTGTCGGATGATCCGATGTCAGACGATCCGGCGTCAGACGATCCGATGTCAGATGACTCAGTGTCGGACGATCCGATGTCAGACGATCCGACGTCGGACGATCCGGTGTTAGACGACTCAGTGTCAGACGATCCGATATCAGACGATCCGATGTCAGACGATTCCTGGGGGAACGCAAACCGCCGTCTGGCGCTCCCTTGGGAGCGCCAGACCGCCGTCAGGCGTCCCCTCAGGAACGCGGATCGCCGTCAGCGAATCAATTCTGAGGCACGATTTTTCTGCCACGTGTCAGGAAGTCGTTGGGTTGGAGTCGTTCAAGCAAATGAAGGCGACGTGGCCCGATCTGGGATAGGTGCGTCGAACCGTCGGGCCGGAGGAGGGCCCAGATGCTGCCACGTGTCGATCATCCGAGAGGTTCTCGTCGGCGCGCCCTCATCCCGACCGTTGAAGGGCCCTATATATATGAGGTCACTTATTTTCAGAACCCCACTTTTCACGATTTTGCTGTGGAGACTCTGCCCGAGCGGTCCCCCTTGTCTCAGGTAGCTGCTTTTGCCTTCATTCCTTGGAAGGTTCGTCCGAGACTTTTGTTTCCTTTCACCTTCTTCTTGCTTCTTTTGGAATCCTCTCTCCTTCTTCTTCTCTGTCTTTTCCTTCTTCCCGGTTCTGGCATCATGGCCAGGACTTCTCCTTGGAGAGCTCAGTCGGGGAATCCGACTGATGATCTTCGGTCGACCCTGAAAGTGGAGGTCTCTTCACTTTCGGGGCCGAATGTTGATCGGCTTCGGGATCAGTACTGTATCCCGGAGCAGTTCCGACTCTTCGCCTCTGGGGTCGGGAAATGGGTCAACAACCCGCCCACGGGCCAGGTGGCTCTATATGTTGAGGACCTCCGGGCTGGTCTTCGTCTCCCAATTTCGGAGTTTGTTAGGAATCTTCTAGATTATTATGGACTTTGTCCGGCGCAACTGGCGCCGAACTCAGTTCGGTTAATAATCAGCTTTGCTCTGTTGTGTCAGCTTTTGCCGACCAACCCTCAAATCTTTCTCTTCCGGGCGTTCTTCATCCTCCGACCCCACTCTAAAGCCCGAGGGTGGTGGCTCTTCAATCTCCGGAAGGATCTTTCTTTCATCACTGGTCTTCCATCGTCCATTCATGGGTGAAAGAATCAGTTCTTTGTTTCTTCTTCTTCTCTTTGGGGGTTTCCTTCTCGCTGGGGCGAGTCTCGGACTGGGCCGAACGAGAACGGCCGAGTGGAGGCAGACGACCGAGAGGATTTCTACCGACTCAAGGACATGTCGGTACTGAAGCAGAGGGAGCTTGTTACCGAACAAGCCCTCTATGGTGCTGGTCTGAGCCTGGTCCCCCGTCTAGGTACTGTCCAGTCCATCGGTTGTCTTTTCGCTTCACGTTTGTCCCCGAACATGTACTGATTCTCTTATTGAAATTGTAGGTACGCCGCCGAGGATGAGATCGACAGACACCGAGATCAGACAGTATGCAGCGAGGAAGAAGCCGGCGTCCGGGGCCGGGCACTCACTCCCGTCGAAGAGACCCCCGACGTTAGCGCCGACCGCCACCGCATCGACGGTCGATCAGTCGGAGTCGGCCATCGCGCTTTCGACGCCGGCGCCACCAGAGAAGCAGCCGGTGGAGGGAATGGCCGAAGGAGCGTCGGCGGTTTTGTCGATGGAGGAGGCGCAGGATGTCGTTCGGGAGCCCGAACGTCCTCCGTCGGCTCCCGTTGCTGCCTCAGGGGGAGCTCAATCAAGCTCGAGCATCCCTTCCTTCCCCGATCTACGGGCCTGAGCGGCCGACCGAGGGAAGGCCCCAATGGCCCCTGCAGACGACTCAAGGTCGGGGGGTCGTGCCACACCGACTGGCGCCCGGATCCCCGAGGGAGCGTCAGCCCTGGCCGACCATGACTTGGCCAGGAGATTATGCCAGGGGACCCTCCTTCCGACCGACGTGGAGGTCCTGAAGACTCGACGGGTGACCGAGATGCTGTCTTCCTTTTACCCGACCATGATCGGGATAAGTTCTGCCTTGCCTCCTTTCTTTGTTGTTAACTTTATTATTTTATCTTTCTGACGATTGGCTTCTGTTTGCAGTTGATTTACACCATGTCCGAATTAGAGACCGGATACTGGAGGTTCGGGGATGCCTGGGCGGCCTGGAAGGACAAGGTGGCAACCGTCGAAGCTGAGAAGGTGGTACTGGTCAAGCAGCTAAAGCTGTCGATCGATCGGGAGGTGAGACTTGAGGATGAAATTTCTCGTCTCACAGACGCTTTGGCTGCCTCGGGGGCCGAATTCAAGTCGGCCCGTGGGGAAGCCAAGCGCAAGGGTCGAACCGCTCACCGACTGCGGTGAGAGCGGGATGACGTCGTCGTCGAACGCGAGCAGCTCCGGATTAGCCTGGAGAATCTCGCCAAGGCCGAGGAGGACTTGTCAATCGCCCAAGCCGACGCTGACATAGCGAAGGCGGAGGCAGAGTCGGTGAAGGAGTCATTTGATCGGGTGGAGGCAGAGGCGAGGTCGACGAAGGAGTCATTGGGTCGGACGGTGGAGGACTTTCGCGGCTCCGACAAATATCAGGAGGAACTCCTGAAAAGCGGCTTCGCATCGTACCGGGTGGGGTACGAAGATGCTCGGGATGCAGTCCAGGCTTTGTACCCGGAGCTCGACCTCAACGGCATCATCCCCCCAGGACCCGAGGACCAAGCCACAGAAGAGGTGGCCGACCCATCGTCGGGGGACGCTACTGCGGTGGATGAAACCGTCCCGGAGCAGGTCGCCGAAGAGGAGATGGCCCCGACCTCCAACCCAGCGCCGATCAGAGCGGATACACCGACTGCCCCCGAGCTCCTCCCGATCGAAGAGGTCGACTCCGAAGAATAATCGGAGTCTTGTTGCTTTTTGTTTCGCTTTATATACTTGTAATCGGGCTTCGGCCCAATTTTGTAGACTCAATGAAATTAAGTATTTTCAGCTTTCTTCCCTTTGCATGTTAAGATGCATTCTGGCTTAGAGTCATAGAGTCGTAAAGTCGTAGAGTCGTAGAGTCATAGAGTCAGGCTCTACTAAAATGCTTCCCAAGCGTAGAGTTGTAGACCCGACATACCTTATTAGGTCACTCGGTAACATCCCAGGTCGTTAGCCGAGATAGTCGATAGCATGCGCCATGGAAAAGGCAAGGCGAATTCCGATCACAGACCGTCCGTTCCGACGGTCGTAGTGTGCGACCGTCGGAGGCCTGAGTCGAACATCCGTCGCCCGATCGTGAGTCGAAGGTCAAAGTCGAGTGTGCGTCGCCCTGACATGAGTCGGGCACATTCGTTGAGTCAAAGGTCGACCGACCTCTGGACACACGTCCGTTGGGTCGAATGTCGTCCGATGTGATCAGTCGGATAGTGTCCGATGCGTTTGGTCGGAAAAATGATGGCAAGTCGAGTTTCCATTATCCAGACTGTGGTCGGGCACATACGTCGCGGTGCGTGATAAACGGTGGCAAGCCGAATATCCTTCGATCGATCGTAACTTGGTCGGTAGGTTGCGAACGTGACCTTGGTCGCGTTGGCACTTGGCCTTTCTTGGCTGGGGCCAAGTCGGCAAGTTAGCCAATTATTTTGCCTGAGAGTCTGTCTGTAGAAGGAGTGTAGCTCCCATCATCATGGATACATCGGTCATTGTAAGTGTCCGATGTGTTGTCGGTGACCGGGCCGTTGATTCTCAACGGAACGTTGGGCCTAAGTCGGGGCGCCAGGGCTCGTACTCCTGGCGAGCGCCGACCCACAGTCGAAGAGTCGAGATTCCGGACTTCGAAGTTTTGAAACTGAATTTGTATTCCGATCGAGGGGATACAGAGCTCACTGGTAGTACAACCTCAGATTGTCGACATTCCAAGTCCGGAGGATGGCCGTTCCTTCTAGGGTCTCTAGCCGGTAAGCTCTCGGCCCGTAGGTGTCGGCTATCTTGTAGGGTGCCTCCCAGTTCGGGGATAACTTCCCCCGGTCCAAGGGCTTCGAGACTTCTGCCTTCCTTAAGACCAGGTCTCCCGGTCGGAAAAGCTTCGGCTTAACCCTAGCATTGTAGTACCAGGCCACCTTTTGTCGATAGGAAGCCATACGGAGTTGTGCCTCGCGTCGGAGTTCGGGCAAGAGGTCTAAGTCAGCTCTCCGACACTCGGAGTTGTCTGGCTCACGATACTGCTCGACTCTGATCGATGGTAACCCGATCTCCAGCGGGATCATTGCTTCCGTTCTGTAGGCCAAGTTGAAGGAATATTCTCCAGTTGGGACACGGGGCATCGTTCGGTACGCCCACAGGACAGAGTTCAATTCTTCGACCCATAGGCCTTTGGCTTCATTTAGTCAGGTCTTTAGTCTATGTAGAAGAGTCCGATTGGTCACCTCGACCTCAGCGTTGGACTGTGGATGCCCGATCGAGGTCAGTCGGTGCGTGATATGAAATATCGTACAGAATCTCTGAAGTCTTGGTTGTCGAATTGTCATCCGTTGTCGGTGATAATGGTGTTTGGCAATCCGAACCTGAAGATGATGGACTTCTGAACAAAGTCTTCCATTTTTCGCTCAGTGATTTACGCCAAAGGTTCGGCTTTCACCCACTTAGTGAAGTAGTCGATCGCGATGACTATGAACTTTCGTTGACCGGACGCCGGAGAAAAAGGTCCGAGTATGTCGATTCTCCACTGGGCGAAGGGCCATAGGGTGACGACGGGAGTGAGTTGGCTGGCGGGTCGGTGTTGTATGTTGGCATACCTTTGGCATGGTTCGCACCTCCGAACCAACTCAACCGCATCCTTTTTCATGGTGGGCCAGTAGTAACCCTGTCGCAGGACTTTGTAGGCTAAGGATTTGCCCCCCAAGTGATTACCGCAGATCCCTTCATGCACTTCTCTGAGGGCATAGTCTGCGTCGGTCGGCTCCAGGCACTTCAGCAAGGAAAGGGAGAATGACCTTTTATAGAGTCAGCCATCCACCATTACATATTGGGAAGCCGCCCACCAGAGTCGTTTTGCTTTCACGGGGTCTTCGGAGCTAGTTCCGTCGGTCAGGTACTGAGCGATCGGATCCATCCAGTTCGGTTATATCGTCAATTGTAGCACCTCTTCGATCTTGTCGATGCTCGGTTGCTCAAGACTTTCTATGAATGTCCGACCCAAGGTGCCGTAGTCAGATGTCGTGAGCCTGGAGAGTGCGTCGGCCCGAGCATTTTCTGCCCTTGGAATGTGGAAGATCTCGAAGTACTTGAAGGGTGCTACGAGATCTTTTACTTTTTGATGATATTTGGCCATGGTCGGATCCCGCACTTCGAACTCGCCTTTGACCTGTCCAACGATCAGTTAAGAGTCGGAGAGGACTTTGAGGCTGTCGACCCCGAGCTCCAGTGCCAACCCCAAGCCCGCGATGAGCGCCTCGTATTCGGCTTGATTATTGGAGGTCTTGAAGTCAAATCGGAGGGCGTGCTCGGTAACCACTCCCTCCGAGTTGGTGAGCAGGAATCTGGCCCCGCTCCCTCGAGCATTGGAAGCTCCGTCGATGTGCAACACCCAGGTTGAATCGGGGTCACATTCGGAGGTCCCAACCTCTTCGGGGCTCCCCTCTCCCGACGCTCGGTCGGTCGTCGGACATTCTGCGACAAAGTCGGCCACCTGAGCTTTCAGAGTAGGTCGCGGCCGGTATTGAATGTCGAACTCGCTCAGTCTCACAGCCCACTTCGCCAGCCGTCCTGATGTGTCAAGGAGGTGCAGGATCGCTCTTAAGGGTTGGTCGGTGAGAACCACGATAGCGTGCGCCTGGAAGTATGGACGGAGCCGCTGTGCTGAAATGACCAGAGCAAATATCATTTTCTCTGCCTTCGAGTATCGAGTTTCGGCTTCGTGAAGTACTTTGCTGACGTAATATATTGGTTGGTGAACTCGGTTCTCGTTCTCTCGGACGAGCACCGAGCTAACTGCCTCTGGGGAGGTAGCCAAGTAAAGATACAGTACCTCCCCAACCTCCGGCCTCACAAGTAGGGGCGGAGAAGTCAGATATTTCTTAAGTTCCTCGAAGGCTCGTCGGCACTCGTCCGGTCAAGAGAAGTGCTTTGCTTGTCTCAGGGTTTTGAAGAATGGGAGGCATCTCTCGGCCGACCGAGAAATGAATCGGCTGAGTGCAATGATCCTTCCGTTGAGTTGCTGCACCTCCTTTTTGGTGTCCGGATGTCACATGTCGATGATTGCTTTGATCTTCTCGGGGTTGGCCTCGATTTCTCGTTGTGAAACGAGGAACTCGAGGAACTTCTCCGAGGTTACTCCATAGGCGCACTTAGTCAGGTTCAACTTCATCCGATGTCGTCGTAGAGTGCGGAAGATTTCTTCGAGATCTTGCACGTGATCTGAAATTTGCGCACTCTTCACCAGCATGTCATCCACGTACACCTCCATGTTGCGCCCGATTTGATCCTTGAAGACCTTATTGACAAGTCACTGATAAGTAGCTCCGGCGTTCTTTAGGCCGAAGGGCATTACTCTGTAACAGTAAAGGCCCTTGGCGGTCACGAAAGCCGTATGCTCCTCATCCTTGGGCGCCATCCGGATCTGGTTGTATCCGGTGAAGGCATCCATGAAGCTGAGCAGTCGATAACTGGACGTCGCATCGACCAGCTGGTCGATCTTCGAAAGTGGAAAGCTATCCTTCGGATAGGCCCGATTCAAGTCGGTGTAGTCGATGCAGATCCTCCACTTTTCGTTGGCTTTCTTCACCATAACGACATTGGCGAGCCAATCGGGGTAGATAGTTTCTCTAATGAAGCCTGCCTCAAGTAGCTTATCCACTTCCTCGTTAATGGCCTTCTGTCTTTCAGGAGCAAAAGACCGCTTCTTCTGCCTCACCGGCCTCATTGCTGGGTCGATGTTGAGTCGGTGTGTCATCGTCTCCGGGGGGATGCCCGACATATCCGCTGTCGACCAAGCGAATACGTCAGCATTTGCCTTCAGCAGCTCCGCTAACTGCCGTCGCTCGGGGTCGGGTAATTGAGACCCAACCCAGACCACTCGTTCGGGATTCTCCATTATCGGGATGAGAACAAGCTGTTTGGCCGGTTCACCCCGTTCTTCCTCTTCCCGTTGGTCCAACTTGTCGACCGTCAGGGAGCCATTCGATTCATCGCTTTGAGCAGAGATCTGAAAGCATCGCCGAGCGAGCTGTTGATCCCCGCACATCTCTCCGACCCCATTTTTAGTAGGAAACCGGACCAGCAGATGGTACGTTGAGACTATCGCCCTAAGGGCGTTTAGTCCGGACCTTCCAAGTATGGCATTGTAGGCCGAAGGCACTTGGACGACCGCAAAGGTCAAGTGGACTGTGCTTTGTCGTGGTTCGGTTCCAGCCATCACGGGCAAAGTAACTTCCCCTTCCACCGTGACAGAATCTCCAGCAAAGCCTATCAGGGGTGTAGAGACTCTCTTGAGTCGGTCAGCCGACAGTCACATTCGGGAGAAGGTCGAGTAAAACAAAATATTCATCGAACTTTCATTATCTACAAAGATCCTTCTTACATCATAATTCGCTATTGTTGCTGAGACAACAACAGCGTCGTCATGGAAAGTTTGGATGCCCCGAATATTTTTATCTGTAAAAGTAATTACATCGTCTTGGCGTAGCTTCTTCGTCGGCTTCCCTTCAGCAGTCGTCTTCCCTTCAGCAGTCGTCTTCGAGCCCAATCGTTTGGAGATCATGTTGATGGTTATTCATCGTCTTGGCATAGCTTCTTCTTAGGCTGGTTATTCGTCGCTTCTTCAGTCGGCTGGGGTCGTCGGTCGGTAACGGATCGAGTCGGCAGGTTCCTCCGAAATTTGCCGAGATACCCTCGGCATATGAGGGCCTCGATCTCATCCTTGAGTTGGATGCACTGCTCGGTGTTGTGGCCGTGGCCCCGATGGAATCAGCAGTACTTTTGCTTGTCGAGGTCCTTTGCCTTCAAAGGTGGGGGCCGTCGCAGATACTCCTCCCCTTCGATCTCCATCAAAATCTGCGCACGAGGATCAAAGAGAGGGGTATAGGAATCATACCGGGGGTGCATCGACCTCGGACTCCACCGTCGAGGTGATCTCGAGCTCCGTCGCGAGGGTGAGACCCGTCTGTCGGTCGGGGGCCTGCTAGGCTCGGCAGGGGCCCGACCCTTCCTTCGCTTCTCCTTCGGGCCCTTGGTCTCAGTCAAGCACCGGTCGGAAGCTCCTTCATCTGTGCGCATATATTTGTACGCGTGCTCCAACAGTTCGACGTACGTTTGGGGGAGGGTCTTGTCCAAGGAGTATGTGAATCGGGATGCCCTCAGCCCCCGCTTCATGACCGAGATATCCATATCCTCGTTGAGATCCCGAACCTCAAGCGTGGCTGCATTAAATCATGCCACGAAGTGTCAGAGCATCTTGTTTTCTTTCTGTTTGAGGGAGAAAAGGCTGTCTGAAGTTCGTTGTGGCTTCCGACTGGTGCTGATGTGGGCCATGAAAGAGTGCTCAAGCTGCCCAAAGGAGTGAATACTTCCTGGGCGAAGATCGGAGTACCAGACCCTGGTGGCTTTGCGAAGCATGGCGGGGAAGCCGATGCAGAGGAGGGCATCGGTCACCCCTTGGATCGTCATGAGAGCCTTGTAGCTTTCCAGGTGGTCGACAGGGTCGGTAGAGCCGTCGTAAGGCTCCACGTGTGGCATCTTGAACCGACTGGGGATCGGTTCGTCGAGGATGAGTCAGGAGAGAGGTTGGGCAGTCTGAAAGTCGACGTCGTTCGAGGACTTCTGTCCGTCCACCTGCAGTTGGGCAAGCCGACGGTCGATTTCTTCGAACCTGCGTTCGTAGTTATCGGCCTGTCGGTGCTGAGAGACCCCAGGGGTGGAGTTTCCCGATGAATCCGAGAGGGAGGCGGACGGTGTTCGCGGCCGCTTCTCTTTCCTTGCTCGTTCCAGTTGGGAAGGAGACAGTCGTCGAGACCGACGGGCATCATGCCGTAGCCACCTCTCCTCCTCTCGGTGGGAGTGCTGTGACAGCTGCTCTCGAGGAGGAGATGGGGACCGACGCGGGCATCGACGGCTGCTCCTGAAGGGCATCGGATGCACCGCCGGCGAGCGCGGCAATCGGGTGGGTTGAAGGCTTTTGACCGCGTCCGTCAACACGATCATCTGCCGCACGATCGCTGCGATCTGCGCCTCCGTGGTCACCACGGGATGGAGAGAGCTAGGCTCCGCGGTGGGGAGTGATGGAGAGGCCTCTTCTGGGCGGGAAGAGTGTCTCGCCGACCCGGTGGCTCTCGACCGCTGAGCCTTGATCCTTGTCATCTTGGAAAGGTTCTTCAAACTCTATGGAGGTCGTGTACCGCCCTCCCCTACCTGGCGTGCCAAACCTGTTGGGGCCAATCCTCTCGTCGTCTGGTTGTCGGGAATGAGCACCTGCAAAGGAAAGTCCACACTGACCGGAGATGCCTCCGGCGGGGACCCTCCGACGGTCAAGTCAGAGAGGAGACTAGACAACAGTAGAGAGGAATCAGGGGACTCAGCGGTGGAGAGAGCGAGAGAGAGAAAAAAGAATCCTCCCCGTCAAGCTGCTGCCTTACCTCATTTTATAGTCGGAGGTGGTATGGTCCCGTCGTCGGTGATGTAGACAACTAAAGAGTTGTCAAATCACCGGGGATTGTCATGTCGTTGACAAGCTGACAGGTTCTAGGAATTAATTCTCGTCCTTGGCGGGACAGCGCCCCAGGTTCCTGGCAGGACAACGCCCCCTGACGGTTGCACGACATGTCCTTGACAGGACTGCAGCCCATGCCGCTCGTTCGGCGTCTAGAAGGGCCTGTAGAGGTCGGACGTCGGTTGCTCAAACCGACAGAGAGTCGGTGATGTAAGATCGACTTTCAGGTGATCGGAGGCGGTGTCGGCCTGTTAGACCGACACGCTCCAGTCGGACATGGTCGGTAGTTACTGTTAGTGTTGCTCGTCGTTAGACGGGCAAAGTCGGTCGGTCCATCCTCGAGGATGGGTCGGCATCGGGACCCGTCGGTGAGTCGACGACGGAGATGGGTCGGCATCGGGATCCGTCGGTGAGTTGGCATCGGAGATGGGTCAGCATCGGGATCTGTCGGTGAGTCGGCATCGGTGAGTCGGCATCAGGGCCGGTCGGTATATCCCAACAATAGGAGACCAAATAAAAGACTAAAATAAGAATCCCATGCTTTGCTGTTTAAGGTTTTCCAATTAGATGTAGTATGTTATCAATAACAAGCATGATTTGACAGTCTTTACCAAAAATAAAAAAAAATGATTCGATAGAGTCATGAAAATTATGAAAAACTTAAAAAATTATTTTACAATAATTTAAATTTATCCAACACGTGTATTCTAAATCTTGTGAAATCCGACCATTTTGGCTATAGTTGTTTGCCATATGATCCATTGAATTCAAGGAGCCATCGATGTGGTAGATGCAAGAGAAATTATTGGTTAAAACCGTTCAATCATATATATTTTGGACCATCTAATAAAAAGTCAACATATTATTTATTACGGAAAAACAGTTCATCATTATCCAAATTTAGTTGAAAATTTTGAATAAAAAAAATTTATTATTAATTATGATTAATTAGCTGATATATTTTGTTGTTTTGAATAAAAAATTTTATTTTTTTAAATAATATATTAAATTTTTATTAAAAAATTTAAGATATATATGATCAAACTGTTCTGATCAATAATTTCACCTGATAGATTCCCTATGTTAAAATGCTTGTACGACTCTAACCATGGAAGTCCAAACCGTATGCCTCCGCTTAGTGTTGGTTTGGGAGTTTGAAAATATATTAATTAAGATTTGACATCTCAGCTTATAAATGCAGAACCATCGTGCCAATTGCTAGTCACAATCTGCAGCAGTGGGATATATTTTTGACTATAAGAAAGAGGAGGTGGGTATCTAACAAACAACACAATAATCTTACACCTACCACAGAGAGAGAGAGAGAGAGATTGGGCACCTAGCAAGCAAAAACTTGCCCATCCAGAAAGAGACTACAGCTGCCAAGAATAGTGGCATCATCTGTTGTATTCTCGTCTCCACCGGCTTACAACACCAACATCTCTTCTAAGGCAGAAGTAACAGCCCTATCTATACTCCCTCTATTTAAAAAAAAAAAAATTATTTTTTTCCGGTGCGGAAAGCCATCTATTACATTTGTATTATAGAAATACTTTACTCTCAAGCTCAACATTAATGAAATACACCATGGCATTTGCTTGTATGTTTGTGACAAACTAACATCTCAATGAAAAAGCTACATATATTTGAGATTTTTTTGGCTTATGTAAATTCTATTCTGAATAAGCTCGTACTATAGTATCATTAAGTCTAAATGACTTATACATATGATTTGCTTTCATATCATTTGCAACGATCCAGAACTTCAATCAAAAAAAAAAAAAAAAATTGAAGAAAGTGTTTTTAAAATTTCTTTACTTTGTATAAGTATATGTATATTAAACTAAATATATATTGGTATGGGTCCTCATAAATATTGTAAATTAAATTCAAAGTATTTGTAGTTGAAGCACACCTTTACAAAAGAAAAATACCGAGAAATAGGAGGGGGAAAGAGAGAGAGAGAGAGAGGGGATATTCCAACAAAATCTTTAGTGCTTTTTTGATCTCTCATTATTTGTAGCAAAAACATCCTTAACACTAGGATGAGCAGTTGCATGAAAGAAAAAAAAAAAAATCAATACCATGAAGTATATCCCACACGATCAAATCTTATTAAAATAATCAGGTCTACTTGGGTGGATTAGCCCCTCCGTCCCTTTGTACTGCTTGTCAAGCAGAGAAAAAATAGTAAGAAATAGAAGAAAAGTGCCATTTCGCATAGTATTGTGAATCTATATACAATATAATGATAAAAGAAACAAATATGGTAGATTTGAGATAAGAAAATAACTCCTAGAAATGTAGAGCTTCATGAGAGAAGCATCTATACAAACTTATACATATAAACCCATCAAATTATCTCGAATATGTGGGTTCTATCTTTCCCCTCTTTGCTCTGGTGTAAGTCCCCCCTTGCCGCAACTGGGGCAGCTCTTCAAGCCAAATCTTTGGCAATCAAAACACCTGAAACAAACACTTCTTAGAGGGGTAGACACCGTACATACTTCGCTATAAAGCCCTATCTTTTAGGAAAAAAAAAAAGAAAAAAATACTTAAAAAAAAAATTAGAAAAAAAATTAAAAAAAAAGAGAAAAAAAAAGGAACTTACTTCCATCTTTCGAAAATATTGCCATTCTTCTTGTTCTTTCCCGTTCCCTTCATATACCAGATGTCACATAAGAAGATTAGAGATATGTTTCTTTCTTCTTATGCGGAACAAGAAATAAAAAACAGAAAATTTTCCAGTCAAGCAAACTTGTCCATTAACCTTCTTCTTCTTCTTCTCTCTTCATTTTTTGTTTTAAAGAAAGAATAAAAAATATTCTTCTGTTGCAGTGAAAACAGCTGCGACTGTCAAAAATGTCTGGTATTTTAAAAGACTAGCAGCAGAAATCAGAAAGAAAAAATATTGCATGCAAATGAACCATAACCCTAATACTTTTACTCTTTACTCTCAAAATTGGAAAGGAGAGTGTGAGAATGAAGACCTTGCACCCTGGGCACTCAATTGCACCTTTTCCTTGGCATGTTCGACAACTATTGAAAACCTGTCAAAATACTCTACTTAGATTTGCATGAGAAGGATGGTGACATATTCACTGAATATATAGGATTCACATTGATTATGTTGAGCTAGGCCAGAAAAATTGGGGGAAAAAAAAGGTGCTTTACTTGTTACTGATTCCCTCATCTTTAGCATGAGTGTAAATAAAGTTTTACAGAACCTCAGCTTGGCTAACCCAAGATCTAACTCTTATATAAAAGATCCAAGTTTTAGCCTGTCAAAGCCTTTGTTTGACTAATATCCTTTTTTTTTTTTTTGCTTCCTTCTTTTTCAAGCTCTCTTTTCTCCTCCCCTGGCTTGCACGGTACAATTAAAAGATCCTGTTCTATGAATTCTATAAACAAATGAAAATTCTGCAGGAATTCATATATTTCCTATTGGGGTCAATACATAAGTCGGAGAACTACTGAATTATAAGAAGCAAGGATAACTCAAGAATATTATGGTAATAATATCTCAATGCCATAGATGATGGAAATCAGAAATGAAGTCTCGATACATTGTAAAGAAAGATTAGATATAACGTTGAATTGTGCTTTAAAATTTTTATATTATTAAAACTAGTTTTTTGCATTTGTTTTCTATATGTAATCATTGATGCTTTGTCGAAATACTTGGGCATCAATAATCATGCAAACAAGCAGAATAAATATTCGTTGCAATGGTGATACCTGCGTCAAACTTGTAACAAGCCAATAAAAAATCGAAAATCGATGGGGCAATATGGGGTATCATCATGGAAATTAACAAAATATACTGTAATCTATGAAATACAAACATTCTCGTTGGCTTGTTACAAGTTTGATGTGGTATCACTGTTGCAACGAATATTTATAGTAACATAATATTAGTTGAATATAAAATGAGGCATATACATACTGCTTTGATGGGCACGCTCATAGATTTTGATGCTGAAACTGTTGTCTTCGCTGCTTTGGTTTGCCATGCATGGAAATACTTCACAGGATAACTAGCCAAGGAAGAGATCATGGCCATCTCCATATCTTCCTGACTAAAATAATAAATAATGTGCAGGGAGAAAAACTTTGTACAATATATTCCAACCTCTTCAGCTTGTTCTCTGTTCTGGATAAAGAAACAATCCGGAAGAGATAGATACATATGAAACCATGAGGCTAGACAATAAGAAAGTTGGGAGCCACACGTTTGGCGATTCCTGAGTCTAGACATCATTTCATCCACAAGTTGTTTCGGTATGTTATACGGCGGATCCTTTTTGTTGAACTGCACTACCAGCATGGAAATCATTAACAAGACGACGTCATTTTTGTCTTACGACACGAGTATTGGATATTAGACCATGAGTTGGCTGCTTGGAGATCTTCCTGCTGGAAGACATCAGCTTCCGATTTTTTTTCTGGTTGAGAGGGATTAGCTAGCTCAATTAGGGTTAGTGTGGAACTCATGATCATTCGATCAGTCCAAACGAACCATATGAACCTTTTTTTAATTTGTCTCCTCTTTCTCCTATTTCCCCATGCAATAATAGCAAAAAGTGACTTCTCATCGTGGATGACAAAATCAGCTCCACCAAGTTGCCTCTATCCTTTATACTACAATTGAAGTCGATCTCGAGGAAACTGTGCAGCGAAGGTTCCTATGAAAAGTGAATCGCTTGAGATGCGGTAGTTGCACTAATGAGATCCTAGATTTATGTGGCCATCAAAAACTCCTCCGAACTCTTGGCTCGTACGAAGTCAGTAGCATTGAGTATGACTCTCATCCCAATCCATATGGGACTATCTTAGGCATTGTCAAACCTGCTCCTATTCCAAAATGTGGTAAGCCATATAGTAAAGACAAATCACCATCCTCTGGCCTACAGCTCTAGCTCGGTTCTCCCGCTCGATGAAGTGGATAGAGACTTTGCTATCTTAGTCTAGGGGACTGAGGACCAAGCAATTGGACATATAGCTCCAAATAAGACGAGCTTTTCAACAAAAAGAAAATGGTGTGATTAATCAATCATCTCCTCCGCCTCCTTACATTGATCGCAGTAAGGAAGAATATTAACACCTCGATGGTGCAAAAAAACTCCTGCAGGATAGCCTATCCAATGCCATCTACCAGATGAAAAGAGCCACTTTAGGATGAATCCTCAAGCTCCGCACCTAAGCCAATTTTTAAGGATGAATCGACGGTCCTGAGCAAAGCATATAACTCATTGATCCTCATGCCTTGGCATTAATTCCATCCCAAACTAGTTTGGCTTGCTCGAAGGAATCACAATGAACTAGATCCGAAGGTTGAGTTCGCCGCAGCAAAGCATATAACTCATTGATCCTCATGTCTTGGATATTAATTCCATTCCAAACTAGTTTGGCCAGATACTTGTCTGAAGGAATCACAATGAACAAGATCCGAAGGTTGAGTTCGCCCCCCGGAGATACCACAATAATATTTGTATTTCATGTCCCTGTACCATTAGTGATGAGATCATGAACCACTTTGTTCTCTAGCGCATTATAATCAATGATGAGGCAGTTTTTTTTTTTTTGGTACATATGAGCAGTACTCACAATCTAAAAGACGTTTTGTATAGATATCCCAAGATTAAACCAGGCTCGGTAAATTTATTGCCGATATAAATGGCAGTTTAACATAAGCATTACAAAACGCCCCCTTTTGGAGATTGTTTAACAACATAAACTTAGACATAATATTTATGCTCGTTAAGGGGTTTATTATAAAAATGCTCGTTCCGAATTTGCGATGATATCGGCAAACAAGTTGCTGATATTATATTCCAGGTTATGTACAACCCCCTGTCAAAAATTACTCAGCAGGTCCCGGCGAGTGCCCTACATATATGTCCGAGGCCTCATGAAAACCCCTTAAAACCCACGCACACCCTTTGCAAGTCGTTCGATCTTTTCTCGATGCGGCGATGAGCGACGACGGCGGGCGTCCATCCCAGGTGGCGGGATCGCCGGACTCGCGGCACGACTCGAAGCGATCCCTCGA
Source organism: Elaeis guineensis (assembly GCF_000442705.2). NCBI lineage: Eukaryota > Viridiplantae > Streptophyta > Magnoliopsida > Arecales > Arecaceae > Elaeis > Elaeis guineensis. The sequence goes on from NC_026001.2 coordinate 9,942,916, forward strand.
CGTCCCCTTGGAATCCTCGAAGCCGTCAAAGCTTTCGAGGTCTATGCCGGAAGGCGAGGTGGGTGTAGAGGAGGCCAAAGATCGGGTGGAAGAGGGGCGCGAGATCATGAGCCAAAACCATAGAATCCAGAGGTATTTGGTGGCGGTGGAGTACATTGGGACCCGGTTCTCGGGATCCCAGAAGCAGCCCAATTGCAGGACCGTCGTCGGCGTTCTTGAGGTATGGGCTGGTCGTCTGGAAATTGGTTGATCTTTAGAGTTTTCTTGTTTGATTCCTGTTGGAATAAATTTTGGATGTGCTCATTATTGTCTCGAGAAATTGGTTGAAAATAGGGAAGGTTAATTTCGGGAAACAAATTTCAATAAGACAGTAGAAACCCTGCTTGTCTTGTCATCTTATGGTTAATAATAAGTGAAAATATTTGTCCTTCGCGCAGAATTAAAAGAAGAGGCGTTTTTTATTTTTTTAATTTTTTATGCGTTTTTTTCCAGAAAGGAGCTTTCTTTAGGATTCGAGCTGGCATGATCTTCAAGTTTCCTAATGTTATCTAGGCACTTGCAGTTATCTAATATATATTACTTTGGAAAGTGGATTATATTTGTCTTCTTCTTTTTCTTCTGCTTCATCATCATCTTTTGTCTTATTATATTTTTTGCGAAGTGAATTTGCATATTATTAGGAAAGGTTGAATACTTAGTGAGCTAAACAGAAATGAAAAAAATTCTAACTTTCAAATCATGATGTCATATTGGTTTGTGAATCTACATTTTGGTGCTCAATAAGACATGACTGGTATTGGTTTCATGCAAGTTCATGATACATATATAAGTGAATATGTGTACAAATCATGGAATGCCGAACCGCGACAGTTCGTGGCATGCCGAACCATACCTGTGGCCAACCGGTACACTTTGGGCATTTGATTCGGAATGCTGATAAAAACGGAGCAAGGGAGAAGGAAAGAGAGGAAGAGAGAGGAGAGGAGGAAAGGAGATGGAAAGGTCGGCGGTGGCCACCGAGGCCTCCGGAGCTTCGGGATCCTTCATGAGAGAGATTGAAGAGAGAAATAGAGAGAGAGGGAGGGAGAGGAACGAAGGGAGGGGAAGCTGGTGGGGAGGCCATCGGACAGTGGAAATCCACCCACGGATGTTGCGGGTTCAAAACAAGGCGATCTGGCGGCATTTGCGACCATCCTATTTTGAACTTGCCGCACCTGTGGGTGGATTTCTGCTGTTTGGTGGTCATGATGGCCATCCAACGGCTCCATTCCCCTCCCTTCATTCCTCTCCCTCCCCCTCTCTCTATCTCTCTCTCTAATCTCTTTTGTAGAGGATCGCGGAGCTCTAGAGACTTTGGCGGCCCTCCGAGGCCTCCGTGGCCCTTTGTTCGCTATTGCCGGCGTCTCCACTGGCTTCTCTCCCTCTCTCCCCCTCCCTCCCTCTCTCCCTCTCCGCCTCTCTCTTTCTCTCGTCCTCCCCGATTCTCTCTTGTTTTCATGTCGGTTCGGGGCTCGGTACTGTCTGGTATAAGGGCGTAATGTCTCATGTCACTGGCCGGCCGGTACAGGATCTGGTTTCGAGTCGGCGAACCTTGGTACAAATCCATTAACATCAGGTCTATTGTAACTGCAGTCCACAAAATAGAAACTCCTTCCCTTCATGATAGACCTGACCTGTACAATGTCAAGAAATCTCAAGTAGGTGTAGTTCATTTGGTTTCCCTAACAAGGTCTGCACATATATTTAGTTGGCTTAGTTTAGCACACCTGTAATATTAGCTTGATTGCAAGGTTAAATATTGGTTTTGTTAACTGAATCTCAGAGTACAGTGGGAATGAGAGTTGGAGTCGAAATGACGTTTAATGAAATGACAGGAATGCAGGATGTGATTATTGTTTAGCCATAGTGCCATACATGCTTTTTAGAAACTAAGCCATTGTAAAGACTTGATTTGCAAGAAAGGAACTGAGGCATGTATATGCTAGTAAGTTTGTCTATTTGTCTATTTGTAAAGCAGTGTTTTTGAAAAGAAGGCCTAGAATTACGTAACTAAAAGATTTTTGTTATCTAGAGATTGTGCCATGAACATGTGACGTATGACTTTCTGAGCTGAGTTATGTTGAACCTAGGTAAATTTAGATTATCTTGCTTGAATAATGCCCAACATTGTGCTATGACTTATGAGTTAATAAATGCTTGATTGTTAACATCCGTAACACTTAACGTATATGCCATGTTTTTATGAATTTAGACTTGTGTGGGCAGAAAGGTATGCATTCTCAATTTTCAAAATCTCTCTTTTAGCCGCTGTAAATGTTTGATGTGCATAATACTAATTATTAAATTTCTCGTGATTCATGCAGGAGGCTTTTCATAAATTTGTTGGACAGCCTGTTTCTATCTTCTGCTCTAGTAGAACAGTAAGTGGTGATACTAAGTTGCACAAAAATTTCAATCTAATCCATGTTTAATACTGGAATTCTAAGAATTGCTGTATGCTAATCATATATTTATATCTTGATAATGTTGGGATGTCCACAATTGGTGAAAAATCTTACTTTTTATTCCAATTTTAAGCTTTGTGGTCTGAAATATCATTTTGCAGTTGTTATCATCAGTTGTATTTATTGATTTATCAGGACCATGTTCTTGTGAGTTGTCCAGTACTTCCTTGACTGGATGAAATCTTTTGATTTCTGCACTTATTTTAACGATCTGTACAACTTGGTCCATTGCAACATTTCAAAATAAAATTGAAGATATTATACTTGCGTTTTGAGCCAATATTTTAAAGTCAATAACCTATCATTTCTTTATGTAACAAACTGTGAACACATTGTTGACTATCATTATAGGTTAATCGAATAGTAAGTATTTTTATTTTTTTAAATTTCTATCATCATTTTTACTCTCCTTCATTCTCTTTGACTTGAACTCAAGAATCCTACTAACATGGGCAGTCTATAGCCCTTGGTCACTTTATGTTATTTCCCATACCATGCTCCTTTCATATTGTAATTTGCCACATACTATAGTAATAAGAGTCCTTTTCGTTTGGGAAATTGTTAATGCTTGGTTAGTTAGTCCACTATAATCATGTGCTAAGTTGGGCCTCAAACAAACTTGAACCTGAACTTGATTCTGATTTTAATCGAGCTTGGATGCGAGTTCAGAGCTTACTTGTTTTGATGGATCAAAACCTGAATCAGTTATTGGGTAATTTAAAGTTTAAAACTTAGATGCTATTATCTTTTGTAATCACAAGTTCTATGATTTATGTTATGATCAAAGACATTGCTGATCAAGTTCTGGACTTAGCATGAAACTTGCCTTTGAATATATTCATGAAAAATGCTGTCAAGATCACTTGAGACCATCTTATCTGAAATTTTGGCTTAAAATGCTTCTAAGCTTGGTTTGATATACCTAGTTACCTGCATGGTTAATCCTAAATTTGGATTTGTTGCTAATTGAGATTGCAAAACCCGTGCTCAGTTTCTGCACATGGACTGATCCAACCTTTTGCCCTCGACATATAAATGATGTAATGGTGACAAGAAATAGCACTCTTTGTTGTATCAAGTGACATCGTTTGCCCCAGATCTTCATGAACCACATCTCATCTTAGTTATTGGACTCTGATATTGTTCACTGGTCATACTTTTGTTGTTTCTGATTTTTGTTTTATGTTTATTAATGTGCCACCACCATTTGTAAATATATAGCTATTGTATAAATTGCTTTTTTGTCAAATATTGTTCTTGTGCTTTATAATAGCACAATTCTTTCAAAATCATGGCCTGGGCATATATCAAAGTCAACTAAGCTAGTATTACTACATTGATCTGTCACAACTTTTCATTTTGACTTGATTGTTAGCTTCAAACCTGTGAAGTTTTAATATTGACGCGGCCATATGGTTCTGCTGGTATTATACTGACATGATAATTCTTTGTATTTTTTCACCTTTACCTACATCACTTTAATCTTGACAAACAGAATGTGACTGCCAGCAATGATTGCGCATTCCAGATATCAAGAGATGATTGTCACTTTTTTCGACCATTTTTCTCTTGATTTATCACGGACTCTCTACATTGCTGAAATCCTTCAACATATCAAAAGTCCCATATTACATAATTGTTTCTTTTACGTTTCTTTGTAATGACCTTGTGGACAACCAAGTTTACATTAGATAGGACATCTATAACATATTTGTTGATTCAGGATGCAGGAGTGCATGCTTTATCAAATGTATGCCATGTTGATGTGGAACGCATAAGTAAAAGAAAGCCTGGTGAAGTGGTTTGTAACTAGCACTTTTTAGTATGTAATTATCAAGTTACCTACATGCAGTTTCTATGCTTCCTGTAAGAGTGACTTTTTTTGTTATTTAATTAATTCTTGTGTTTATTTAAGTTCTGCTATCAATTAAGTATGTTGAAGGAAAAATATATGTGGAATGCTTAGTTCCTCTCTCCCAGTGATACAGTTTCCATATTTGTCTTTAAATACATGGTAGGTGATAAGTTTGTGAGTGAAAGGCTTATCTAAGATCACCAAACTGCACATGCAAAGTGTTCCTGAAAAGGAGAAAGTCATTTTTTTAGTACATATGTTTAAAGAATGATTCATTGTGTAGAATAATTTCCAGTCCTTGTGACAACATGTATCTTAAAGGGCAACATTTGAGATATCATGGGGATTACGGCTTTGGGATGTGCTAGATAACCAGCCACCATTGTCCTATTATATCTATTGAGTGATCGTTTTACAATACATGCTATCTAAACCATCTTGGTGGGTGGACGATAATAAGAGAACCCTATTTCTTAGTTTAACGTAGTCAAGATAGAAGGTCAGAAAATTTGGGAAGACTGAGATGTTACATGATTTTAGCTGGAAATGAGTAACTGTGATAATCAAAATATTATTTGTTATAATAAAACCCTGTATCAACTATTTTCTTAGATCATTTAGCTTAATACCTGATATATAAAAAACCTATTTAGGATTGAAAAGGATAGATTGGAAAAACTTGGCCAATATTATTGATATTGTGTTGGCTGATATCGGGCTGAGATATTATAAACCATGTTTTGGGTGCCTGATATTGATACAAATCAATATCTTGGCTGGATAAATATTGTTGATTTCAGATGCACCTCATTACTCCTGCTGAGGTCTTTGCCTGTGAGTTCAGTAATATGAATTACTCTAAGTTAATTCCTTTGACCCTTTTAAATCAATATGTTCAATATGTTAACCCACAAATTATGCTACTACTATATCTTTATGTGCACTATATGTTTACTCTTGTTATTTGGTGCTTCTACTGTGTATTATATCTTGAAATTTACTGCTTGCAAACTTCTGCATTACTCTCTCGTTATGCTACTATGCACAACTCTGTTCCCAATAATTCTAACAAAAGTAATGCTATATGCTATCATTGTTTTACAAATGCAGTTGCCACCACATGAACCTGGAGTTGTTAGACGTGCTGTGAACCATTTCTTACAGGTGTGTTTGTTTCTCATCCAACTTTTGTGATCAATTTCCTTCGGGCTCATATTTTTCTCATCATGTAACTGTATTTAGGGCCATACTGGATCTAGTGACAATTTACATCTATGATATTTTGGTATATACTTATACGATGAAAGATTGTAATTAATTTATGGCCCCTATTTGTTTTTTTTTTTGAAAAATTTACACCTATGATGTTCAAAACTCGATGCAGTTGGTGCGTATATGTATGGTTTTACTGTGAAAAACTTAAAGGACGTTATCCCAGAAGATCTTAATATTTATCCAGTTGTTTTCTTTTGGGTATCTGGCAGAAGAACGAAGGTGATATAATGGTGATTGATGTTCGACGTGTCCCAGCAGATTTTCATGCTAGATTCAAGGCCCTAGAGCGCACGTAGGTGGCAAGGAAGCTTTTTTATGTAAAGTTACAGTTTACATACTTTATTGCAATATTCTTGTTTAAATAATTTCGTTTATATCCATATATAAAGTAGGGAATGCGAGAGGTTTATATCCATAGCTATAAAGTAAGGATTTGGGGTATATCTGGAGTACACATCTTTATCCAACCCAAAAGAAGGAGAGAAACTAAAAACTTTGCGATCAAGACAAGATTATTTATGATCGGAAGTTTTTTTCCACTATACAGGAAATCTAATTATTAGCAACAAGCCTTTTCAACAAGTAGAAGCAATAATAGGGTCACTTAAGACATTCTGATAGGCACCAGTAATCATGATAAAGTGTGATATTTGAAAATCACCTGTTGAAAACTTATATTTCTACCTTTTATTCAACATGCTTTTTTTTCCCCACATATGTATTCCTGGAAATCTCATAGTTTTGCATTAAAATATTATTTTGATGTGAAATTTTTCATAGGTACCACTATCGCATACTCTCTGGGCCAGAGCCCTTGTCAACCTTTGAGAAAGAGCGTGCCTGGCATGTTCCAGAGGATATAGATATTCTTGCTATGAAGGTTCATTATTTGCTTTACCATTACTCCATAATTTCCTCTTCAATTTTGGTTTTGTTTTATGTAACAAATGGTTTCCATGCAGAAAGCATGCAGCATACTTGTTGGTTGTCATGATTTCAGCTCATTTAGGGCTGCTGGCTGCCAGGTTAACTCTTGTTCCAAAGCTTTTAAGGAATTATGTGTCATGTGAATTTTTAAACATCATCTAGTAATTATTGTTGAAAACTTGAAATATACTAGGAAGAAAGTAAGAAACCAGTGCCAGGCATTTCTGTGTTATTCATCTTTTAGTTTGCTTTCCATGTAAATTGATGCTAACATAATATCATGGTGTGTCATCCTTTCATTTTATTTTGAGCTGGAATTTGAATTTGTCAAAACTTTTGAAGCTACCAACTTCTCTTTCCTCCCTAATATAATTGAGATCCTCCCTTCTGCTTGGGCAAATGAGATAATATTCTCTAGTTAGCTGTTGGTTTAAAAGCTGTATGGTTGAAGAAAGGGTTGCAAATAATGTGGGCTTGCCAAGCTGCTGAAGTTAGCTTTGCTGGGTGAGCTCAGCTTATCTAAGCTTAAAGAGTAGAAGCCCCAGACTAAATATTTGCATGCTTAGTAGTTTGAATCTGGTCCAGTATGGAATGGCCATGGGCTTGCTCTAGCCTTTAGGACTCCAGAGTCCAGATTATGAAGCTTACAGTGGATCTCAATTCTCTTGTTTAATTGATTAATTCTTTATTTATCTTTTTTTTTTATTCCTTTATATCACAAAATTGGGTAATGTTAATTAAAAAAAAAAGGCCCATCATTAAGAGAGAGAATGATGACACCAATACCTGATGGTTTTGCCACAAAATAAAAAAGAAAAAGAAAAAGAAAAAATGGTTTTTTGGAGGACCATCCTTGGTGATTAAGGAATGAACACAAATGATATCACATCCATTTTGTATTTATGCCTCTTGTCCGACTTGATAATTTTTCCTGTCTGTCCATATACAAATTGCAAAGAAATGGAAAGCATTCCCAAATCCCCTTTCTACTGCCATCCAATTTTTCTCTGGTCTCTTCCTTTTTATCCTGTGTTGTGGAAGAACTTTTTATAAGGTTGCTTTTAATCTACAATCATGGCCATTCCTTTTCAAAAAGTTTCACTTCCTCTTTGATTGCAGATGGTTTTATGCTTCTTATAATGTACTCATCTTAACTGCCTTGTTTCCTCAATATCTTACATTTATGCAGGGCCGGCTAAAAGGTAAAGCCACTAACATCTTTGCTTTAGGCCCCCATTTGCTTTAGGCCCCACTATCCATTTGGTTTCACTATTTTAGTATCTTAATCGCAAACAATCTCAAGCCATGGGTTGCCTTCCTTTCCTCTTTTCCACTAATAGCTATGCAGTTTTCGGGGTTATTCTCCTCATAGAAGAGGCACGCCACCATTATAGCATAGCTTAGGATTTCGTGCTTTATGGGGTATGGCCTCTCAAGGAGCTATTTTTTTACTTCCCAATATAAAGCATTTATGGCTGTTGGGTTTGCTTCTTTTCCAAGCGGATCAAACCTCCCACGTAGGAACTTCTCTGGGTACAAATGATCTGCCATCCACACCGAGGCTTTTGTGCTTGTGGATTTGGAATACAGCATGGGAAATTAGGAATTTCTATGCACGCCTTCGTATCAATAAAAAGTCGGGGAGGGAGTAAATGGCTGAGGAGTCGTGTGTTGGTACACTATCCGTGGATAAGACAGAGATAGTTAGATAGAGAAAGATGGGAGAGGAGAATCATTCCAACATCGCTCTCAGCTCGCCATCTCGCCATCTCTTCCTGCCCGCGCGCACAGTCACCGACTTCCACTATTATTATTATTTTCTTAGAAAATCATTTAAAATTAATTATTTTTTATATATAATAGATTAAATAATTTTTTTTCAAAATAAATTTAAATAATTTAAGATATATAAAAATATTTTTGATGTTCTATTTAATGATAAAAAATTGAAGTCATTAGACAATGATAGTTTGAAAGAATATTGTCTTTATCTTGAATGTTCCTTAAAATATAATAACTACTCTGATATTAATGGTTTAGCTTTATTTTCAAAGCTAAAAGTTTTAAAAGAAATTATACAAGTGAAAGATAACAGTCCAATGGATATACTCAATCATATAAGAAGATTCGACTCTTTTCCAAATGCATATATGGCTTTTAGAATAATGTTAACAATTTCAATAAGTGTTGCTTCGGCAGAATGAAGTTTTTCAAAACTAAAATTAATAAAATCTTACTTAAGATCAACAATGTCTCAAGAAAGATTAAATGGATTGGCTATATTATCAATTGAAAAAGAAATATTAGAAGAACTTGATTATAAATATTTAATTAAAAATTTTACATCTCAAAAAGCTAGAAAAATAAGATTTTAGTAAAAAATTTATATAAATTTTAATTAAAAAAAAAGGCCTCATTCTAGTATTTAGTTTTAGGTCTCCATATGTGTTGAGCTGCCCCTGCATTTATGCTACTCTTTTGCTTATTCATTTGGTTTATTTCCTAGCATTTTGTTCTATGCAACAGATGATTTATTTCATAAGTTTGCTTGCAAATTTCAGTAGTATCGTGATTCAACATATGGAAAGCCTATCTTCATTTTGCCCACATTGAATTAATGCTTCTTGAGAATCCAAAGTTGGCATGAACAACTTATGTGGGAAATTACTCCCTCCCCCTTTTCCCATCCTTATTTATATTTTTACTTTACAAGTTCCATGTAATTATATTGTTTTTCATCCATCTAATTTCTAAACCTCTTTTGCAAATGCTTGCTCCTTTAGTCTCATTTGTCAACACCATGATGCTTACATGTATCATTGGTCTTCATAAGTGTAGCAACAGTTCTTGTCTTATTATCATCACAGGAAATTGTCAGAAAGTTTTGTTAGTTTGGGTTTCTCATGGGTTTTGTTTGGTGATCTCTTGAAGTAGTGTGACATCAATGACAAAATAAAATATGGAAGGGGAAGCCAGCTGATAAGCAATCTGAAAAAAACTATATGGTGAAAAAAGATTAATCATATTATCATAATAATGCGGTAAAAATGTCAATAGAATATGTTTATTATGTTAAGGCCTTAAAAAAAATTGTGGCAGTATCCATAAAGTTAGTGATGAAGCAGTCTATCTAATTTGTTTGCTGGGAAAGATCTTATTCGTGTGCTATCATACAATGCCAGAAATTACTCAGACTAAGAAGATAATCACTATTCTCTTTAGCTATCATTTTTTAATGCATTAATGGTAAATATATAGATGTAAAGGCATAAATGTCGTTTCTAGACATCGGGGGATGACCTCCTTCTACATGAGTTACCTACCCTCTTGACAAACAGTCCTTGAAAATCTCTGTTCTGCTAGTATCAGTCATGCGTCCATCTGTATCAATGATGCTGCCTTTTGGTTTGTAATGGCATGTATATTTAATCAAGATAAATTCTATTTGGTTTCTGTTTGGGCTGAACCAAATGAGTTATCACGTTTGCAATTTCAAACCGCTTTAACTGTCCCTTTGACACTTTGCACTGAAATTTTTGAGGAAATAAAGAGTGTCAATTAACCTTAGAGAAAAATTAAAAAAAAAGAAAGAAAAGAAAAATAAATCCAGGAAGATAAAATAGAAACCATCTTAAAAAAATCTTGCTTAAAACATTAGGGTGTATTGTTTTAGTGGTTTGACAAAGGAGCAAAAAAACATTTTTCTAAAAAATATGTTTAATATATTGCTTTGCTGTTTGCTGACAATCTAAGATATGCCAATAAATGTGTCCATGAGATTCGAGTTTTTAGAATGGTCGAACCTACACCAACAAATATACTTTTTCTCTAAATCCTTTTGGAGTCTAATGTGATGATGCTTCCAGATCTTCTCAAAACTATCTAATTCTAGTTTATTTAATCTGGAGAAAATTAATCTAAACAATTTAATCAAGAGAAATGACCCCTAACATTGAAGAAAATGAACAAGTGGCAAAACATTAGAATATTTCAAACTGACCTCAATTTTGGACTGGCTCTGGCTGAATCAAAATGTTTCAGTGTCAGTTCAGAGTTCCATGTGAATCTTCGGACCATGGTTCTGATCTGTGACATGGAAATTTTGGAACTTATTGTTCCATACTAATGTGCTTTTTGGTTGGTAAATAAGCTCCTTTTCACATGTTGATTAGTTGCATGGACGTTATGGAATTTCTTGTTTCATCGTGATGTTCTTAGAGGTTGATAAATAGACTCCTTTTGAATTAGATATATGTCTTTTTATAGTATTTAAGATCCAAAGCAACAATTATCTATTTATGCCCCGTTACAAAATGCCTATCTGATAGCATATTTGCTGTGCCTTTTCAACTTCAAAATAATCGGAGCTGGTTTCTGCATAGTTTGAAGTTCAGAACATAAAGGAAAAAATGTGTATGAAATGTTATTAAATCTTGTCTTCTATTTAAGCATTACCCTCTAGCAAGAAATCACAATAATAGTTAAAATAGTATCAAGAAACTGGTGAGCAGAGATGTTTTCTGTGACTGAATTGACTGCTTTCAGTGCTTCACAACTAATGATTAGTAGGGATTACACTGCATGTCCTTTTAACTTATATGTTCCTAAAGTTCCAGTATAACGAAGATTCTGTTCTTAATTTGTTATGTTACTTTCTTTATGTCTATAGATTGGCCACTAATTGAATGTTTGCATGGGAAGATAGATTTCAGTAAAACCCTAAATTTCTTTCCTTGAAATAGTGTTCTTGTATTGATGGATTCTCAAATGGTCTGTTGATTCCTTTCTCTAAATTCTTTCTAAGAATATGACCATATTTTTTTGTGTTATAAACTTAATTATTTCACTTGCTGATGCACAGGCAAACTCTCCTATTAAAACCCTAGATGAACTTAATGTTACTGAAGTTTTTCCTTCCCTTTACTTCCCATCAATTTCGGAGAGAACAGAGGTGGAATCCTTGAATGGGCATCATTCTAAGACACCAGAACTGGAATCATTCACAGAATGTTCTAATGTCTCTCATATGAGTGTTGGGAAGTGCAATGCTGAAAGTGGTCGAGAGTTTGGCCGAAGATCAAGGCATCATTGCTATGTTATAACAGCACGAGCACGCTCTTTTCTTTACCACCAGGTTCACTATCTATACTTTTTTATTCAGCATTAATGAATTGATTTGCTTCTCCCTCCCTCTCATAGGAAAATAAACATATACTAGTTGTTTGTATGTTACTTCCCAAGAGAATTTTTTGTTATCCTGTTTTTCTGATCTATGGTGTGTGAATATTTTTGAACTCTAATGCAATCATTAAGAAGATAAAATATCTCCTTGTATCATAATTATCTTAAAAGTTGCATGCGTTCTCTAAATATATGAAGGAATAACATTATTGTCTTCCTTCGTCAAAGTTATGGCATTAGAACAGGACCATTAGTTGTAAGGTTTTAAATCCCGTGGGATGGGCTGTCCTAGTTTTCTTGTGGATAGGATGTGCTGCCATCCCACCCCATTCTGATACTTTGGAGGGGAATGCCCTAAGACATGCTGATAGGGATGCTGGGATGGTCCCATCCCGACACTTGGGATGGTACAGTCTTGGCATCCTGTGGGACATCCGATGGGGATTTGAAACCATGACTAGTAGTGAAACAACAGGAATCCTTAGAAGCTCGAATTTTCTTCTTGGGGTGTCACATTTCATTTGAATATCTTGCTATGCCTATACCTACTTCTAGATGTGTCATCCTACTCTTCAAGCTAGTAGTCAATTAAAACAGATGTTTTATACTATATATATGTTTTCTGTGTGTATTTGCTTGCTATGTTACAGTAACATGTACTGAATTATATTATTAAAAAGAACACTATAAGTGGTTGCCTTTTGATTTTCAATAATTTACTTTTACAGTAGGCTTATTAAAAATTATAAGCATGTTGCTTTCCTGTTCAGTAATAAAAATCTTATGCAAAGTATCCAAAAGAATTGTCTGAGATTCACACCTTTTTCCCACATGACTGAGCATTCCAAGTCTGCTAACATTTACTAATTAGAAACATGGTTTTGATATTATGTAATGGACATGGGAGGTGAAAAATAAGGGGAAAGGGAATGCTTGAAATTGTTAAGGCCTTTGACATTTACATTGGACATTGTGTTGAAGCCAAGGTAATGTGCTCTTATACCTGAATATTTCTAAGCAATTCCCCTTTTTCTTGTTAAACCATGCAATAAGTGGCAGGGACATTTTAGTTTTTCCCCCTCTGAAAAAAACAAAGTGCATGACATAAAATTTTGCGATACATAAAATTTTGAACTGTACAATCTTTTTTTAAAAAAATCCCTTCAGTTTTCACTATTCTTAAAACTAGAATGTTGGCTTCACTTGGAATTGACTTGAAAGGTGCTGTTTAACCCTAGAAGGTGCATCTTTTTTGTGTGGGTGCATAATCAACTCCCATGGAATCTATTGAAGTGGGTTGCATAATGATGGCGTTTGATTCAAGATTTGGGTTAATACTGGAAGCTGTGCCATTCCAGATGTTCAACTTCTCCTATTCTGCTTCATTGCTGGAAATCTTTCTGCCAAACAAGATGTTACCAAGCCAATGCTCTTAGAGAAGGATTATCAACCCAATTGAAAGAGGGAGGGGAGAGGCCATAAAATTCAGCTGAGAGTAGATGGAGGATGCTGCTGCTACTGCTTTATTGTTTTGTTCTACTGGAAGTGTGAAGGTCAGAATGATGGTGATCTGAAAAAGAGCCATCGTCTTGCCTGTATTGAATCTGCAGTCTTAGCCCACATGAAAGGATTCCAAATGTCGAAGTCATGGTAAAAACATCCTCAAGACTAATATCAACATAACCAGTACTTAGATAATCAACAAATGTGATGTACGGTGCCAGATCCAAAGGCTTCACAGTATGGATTTTTTAGTACCATGCTCAACATGATAACTTCTTGCCTCTTGATATGCAACTCAAGCTCCTGGTCGCTACTGATTATTCATTGAATACATGATAAATATTGCCCTCAATCCGCATTTCGGATCCTTAATTGTGTTTATCTCCATTTAGGGCTTATTCGTATACTGTTTACTTGCAGATAATTTTCACTTATAAAAAGAAGTTGGACAATGAATGAGATTTGCCTGAGTTGTAGATAATATGCTATGTCAATAATGCTGCATACTTATTTTTAACTTAAAGGTGATTTAATATCAATTTAGAAACTTGCCTAGTTGACCTTTAGAATGGCAGTCTAATGTTTTGAAATCTGCACTGATTTTTTTTTTCTTTTAAATTTCTGCAGGTCAGACTGATGGTTGGTGTCCTAAAATCTGTTGGGACTGGGGACTTAACATTTAGCAATGGTCTGTTTTCACTCTTATTCTTTCTCTTATTTATTGCTTTTATAATTTGCCTTTATATTATCTAAATGGTTATATCAAATTTATATGTAGTTATTAATATGGTGCAGTTGAAAAAATTCTGAATGCAAAGACAATTGCTGCTGCAAGTCCTATGGCTCCTGCTTGTGGTCTCTACCTTGGCAATGTGAAATATGATCTTCCATGAATTTTCTGAAATGAAATTATTCTAACTAATGGACACTGTAATTGGAGTTTCTGCCAAATGCAACATGCCTTGCTGCATCAGTCTAAGGTAATTTCCAACCTGGTCATTATCTCATTATGAAAATGAGCTGCAAACTCTTGGCCATACTGTATATAGAAAAGGAAGTTATTGCAAGTATAGTGTGCTTTTTTGCAAAATTATTATTTGTTCATGGGATTTTGTGATGCTAACCATTAATTTAATGCTTTATCTTCTTCAGTAGATATATGTGGAGTAAAACTGACCATGGCTTTTTTGTCATGTTTGTTTCTATGTTGATCTCAATATAACTAGCACTCTAGAACAATATGCGAATTTGATTATGTAGGTGCTCTTCCATTAAATTTTAATGCTTTCTAGTGGGAACTGGGTCATTATTCACGTCAACGGTAGGCCTTACCTGCCGCTATCGATGTTGACAGAACTAACTGGGAAAAAATAAGACTTCTGCGGGAGCTGTTTATTTTAATGATAATGCTTTTTGCTGTATGGTGATTTGTCCAGCCAATAAGCTGAATTATGGAGAAAGAATGCGTACTGCTAATAAAAGCACTTGGCTAGCCTGCTTGACTAAAATTTTGGACTAGATTGATGAGCTTGTTTGATGTTTTCAATTGAGCAACAAAACATTACCTGTAACAATCAACTTCTAGCATTAGTTTTATATAACAATTAGTTTTTTATACAGACATCCCATTAACATATGTGGGATCCATTCCGGATGTATCTGCCTAATTTTTTTCTTAGATCTAGCCCTCCACAACCCATGCCTTCAACTCAAAGCAAACCCTATTTGACAGTATCCTGCAGTTATTGTGCAAGTCTGAGTATCACAATGTTTTCTTTCGTTGTGATCTGTTTTTGACAACTCTTTCTTTTCTTCTCTCTTTATTTTTCGGTTAGAGACACTTGCTCATCTGTTGATTGTTGCTTCAGATTCTCTTCATTTCATCGTGGCCCACTCTACGTTCTGCATATGTTCATGCTAGGATTCCTCTCATATGCTAAGGAACATTGGCTCATTTCAGTATGCTACTTTGGATCCATGCACCATCATTGAACTTTAAGATTTTCAGAATCAAACATTTCCTACTTATTTGTTGCTTCTGATTCTCTTCATTTCATCGTGGCCCACTCTATGTTCTGCATATGTTTATGCTAGAATTCCTCTCATATGCTAAGAAACATTGACTCATTTCAGTGTGCTACTTTTGATCCATGCACCATCATTGAACTTTAAGATTTTCAGAATCAAACATTTCCTACTTATTCTTTGAATTGTCGGCCTTCAGTTGGATTGTTGGGATGAGTGGGTGGTAAATGGTTTCTCGGACTTTGCCGAGGTCATCCTATATAAGATGGTTCGGAGTTCAAGTGCATTGAGCTCAAACCCTATCCCTCAGTGGGACATTGATTTCAATCCACCCCCATGGGAAGAAGTAGAATTTCCCGTTGAGGAGGCTATTGAACCCGATATAAATCTTTTATTAAGAAAAAGATTGCCTTTTTATTTACACAATCAGTTTCCGGGTCTCTTTCCTTGTTGGTTACAATGAGAAACTATGAAGAGTTGCTATGGTGTATGTTGTGGCTGTAAGCTTCGGTGGAAAGTTTCCTTCCTATTTAGACTCCAAAATTTCATCCCAATTATTGTATTCCATTTTGCCTGTTGGTCAGATATTGTGTGATTGTTCACCAGTAACATTACAGTAATTTAATACCCACAACTCGATTTGGAGATATGGGCTTATGAAGAGTCCAGCTTGAATGAAAGACATTTCTTGCATGAGGAATTTCTCCATGGGTGAGTTGGTCTGTCTATTCATCTAGCCTTGTGTGTTGCTAAAGGGTTAGTCGAATCCATCTTTTTGCCTTTGAATTTTGATGCCCTTGAAAATGAAGGATTCCACTCTTCATGGCATCTTATATTATTGTAAATAATCTTTAGTCTATTTCGAGTCCTGGAACTGAAATAATGCTTGTTGGCTGAAACTTTATCCCCTCCGTTTTACCCATGTTCTATTTTATGCATACATCTTTTTGGTTCAACAGTGTAGACTTTTAGTCATTTTTCTTCCCCGTTCTGTAAATTTATTCAGAACTCATAATGGTTGAACTTGTGCACGCTAAGCACCATAGCTATTTTATGAAACCATGTGTCATTGCTACAGGTGGATATGCACTACAGAATGTATACAAGGCTTTTCTTCTAGAATGATGTTGACCTCTGTGATCCCTTCGCCTCAAGTTCTTTAAAGCAGGTACTCAGTTTACCTTTATTATTCTGGATGCTTCTTGGTGGCTCATCAAATGGCAACCAGTGAATGCCAGAGCGCTGGTTAAGCTTGCAATCAACTGTGCAAAGAGGTGTAGAATCCATGTACTCTGAAATGCAAATCATCATTTGCTAGGCTTTCGTGATGAGGGTCTGCATGAAAGCCGAATCTATATGCTTGTGGAATTCTTGGAGTACATCTCAAGTAGCTGCACCTAAATAGTCCATTTTAATAACCTTGCACACAAAAAAGGACGTTCTCTGTTCCCTACATAATTTTTGCCCTTTTTATTACCATGAATATATTTCCTTCAATAGAAATTTGATGGTACACACCTCCAAGAAAATAAACAATTTCATTTTAGCTATTATATGGAGCAAGTAGTTATAATTTCTACTCCTTGTGCATGACTGCAGGACAGAACTATTGTTAGATTCATCTATATATGATGCTTTTGAGTCTTGGCTGCTATTTTGAATTCTTATCCATCTTAAGAAGTAAGAACTCCCTTTCTTATTCATAACATTCATAACTTTGATTCTTTTTTCTTCCTCTCAAAATTCCATATATTGAGGTATAATCCTCTTGTAAGGAAGAAAAGGTTGTCCTTCGAAAGAGGCAGCATAAGGCTGCCATGAAAAGAGAGCACAAGAGAGAGCCCCGTGAAAGAAAGAAAGGAGGTGACTCGAAGTCAAGGATGGGCATCAGAAACCCTCCATTTTCTCAATCGCTATAGTAGTGCACTTGGAAAAGGACACTGCACGAGTTTAAAGCGCAAACCCCTGCTTCTTTATGGCAGTGTGGATTGATTGATATGATGGCTCTATTGGTAGCATGGTTCTTTCCTCTCCCGTGCTCTTCTTTGGTTAATGTGGGTCTGGTGCTAAAGGCCTCAATTCATGTTTCCCTTTGATCTGGCACAATTTCGAGCTCTGGGGCAGATTGTAGCTCGTTGTGCCTCGCCATGTGGTGTTTTGGCTTCTTACAAGGAGGGGTGTATGTTTCCCGCTGTGTGCCGTGCAGTGGTATGAGTCAATCCTGGTGGTGTCCCACTGGTTTTTGTGACGATGATGTCCAGAGAGGAGATTTGAATGGGACCTGAAGTTTTGATTGATTTGGACAGAACGGTGTGATAGAAAATGAAGAAGAGTTGATGAGAAAATTGGTTTGGTCTGAAGAAGCATGATGGAATGTGGGGAAGGAGAAGATGATGGAAATGACTGAGCCTGTCAGTGGTACTAGGCAGCTCAAGCTCAGCCTGGAAGCTAAACAGGCTGCTTGAGCTCGGCTTGGACTCAATCCAAACTCAATGTACCTTGGTCAAGCTCCGCTCAGATATGCCTTGATCCCAGCTTTAGCTGAACCAAGCCAAGCTATTCCACTATCAGCATTCAGGCTGGCTGGTTCAAGAGATGAGCTCGAAGATGTTTTTGAGCTCGGATCATTTCCTAGTTGAGCTGGGATCGAATGACCTCTTTAAGTGATGTTGCATAGAATGCTCCATTTTTCACCCATTAATCATGACGAAGAAATTGCTAGATTTGGTTTTCAAGCAGTTTTTGTTAGTGTAGATTATATTCCATAGTTTAGATCTTGAAATTGGATAGTCCATGGACTTTGAATTGTCAACATTTTTTCAAAGGATTTTCAATTATGCAAGGGGTTCTCTACTGGATTTGCCTGTATGGCATTGCTATCCACATAGTGGTATCCAACACTTGATTTAAATCTTAGCAGTATCTATCCATGGATCATGTGAACCTGGATCAGAGAGAATGTGGACCTTAATTATATTTAAGCTCAAACAGAAAGGAATTTCATTAATTCCTTAAGCACTGTGTCATTAGAGCTCCACATTTTCTCAGATGAACCACTTTATTTTTGTCGGGCTTTTTCTTCTGCCCTTTTATGGTTTAGGTTTGCAAGTTTGCTTGTTAAAGTGAATCATACTGCAAATTAGCTTTGGCATGCTACTTTATACATAAGATTTCTTCTTTAACATGACCAGTCTCTTTCTATGCCATTTTTCTGAACTTTCTTTCTCACCCTGTCAAATAAAAGAGAGCTGAAATAAAGAAGAAAAGAGTTGATGAACAGTTAGGCTCAGCATGCATGTTCAAGTGATGAGTGGCTAAACTTTTTACACTGCAGAGAGTATATTTTTGCAGCTGAGTTGTTAAGAAAGAAAGGAAGATCATTTTAGTAGTTTTAAGGGTGGGGACTGGAGAAAAGAGGAAAGCTTGAATATGATGATGGTTGTAGGGCTGTTTGGATGGCATCCCGTAGTAGTGTGTGATCATGACTCACCTTTGCACTTTATCATTCCCATCACATCATCTCACTGCAGTTTGCCTTCCGCACAAGAAGGGCTCTTTCAATCTGAAGTGATCCATTAGTTTTGTCATATCAGACTACGAGACTGCCAAAAGAAAAAAACAAATCAATAAATAAAGGCCAGCAAGGCACACATGTGATGGTGTTGAGAGCCAAAACCTATTGATCTTATTTTGAATCTCACCACTTACGTAGGGGGAATCTTTTATTTGGCACAGGAGTCATTCAATGAGGTACTCATGAGGAGACCTTTTGTCAACAAGAGGGCAAGTTGGTTGTCCTAAACCCTATCACACTTCTTTGGCAATTCTTCCATAATCCTGTTATGATCCTCTGTATTCCCAATGTTGTCATTTTTCCTTTCCCCTCATCCTCCTATGGTGAGAAAAGTAAGAAATGCAAGTCAAGAAACAATGAGTGTGGTAGTTTTTACTTGATATAATCCAGTATTGATCTTACAGTGTTTTATTGGTGTTCTTCTCTTCCACCACATAGTTTCCTTCTAAACTGGAGGGCTTTGTGATAACCATGACTTATTAATAATTCATATTTTTAACTGAGTGTATAATGACCTACATATGTAGTCATTACCATGATTTTAACGATACACATGATTTAGTAATAAATTGTAGATGCGATCATATCAGCACTGATGCATCGGATCAATATACTGCAGTTCTTATGCAATCTGAGATCTTATCCCTAGGTAAATGGTCAACCTAGTCAACCTAGTCAACTCACCATTTCAATGAAAGTTCTCATAGAGATCATCCTTTTAATTGACCAACTTGTTATAACAGTTTCCTTTTTTTTATTAAACAAGAATCCATGTAATGGAAGAACATTATATTTGAATTAAAATTATTTGGTCATCCAATGAAGTCAAAATTGGTTGTTAGAGGCTGCTAACAAAAGGCATTGGCCTTTCAAAATTACAAATACATTTTTTGGGACAAATAAGTGCAACTTGACAGAAGAGTGAAATATTTCTGGCATAAAAAGATTTTTTAATAAGAAGATTTGGAGATCATTAATCGGTCGGTTAAACTTTCTTCTTAGTGCTATTTTGTCACTGTTATTTATATGAACTGACAAATGCAGCCGCAAAACTTTTTTGTTTAGATTAAGATCCTTTGATATAGTAATAGCTATTAAAAAAAAAATCGGATATCTTAAAGCATATCTAAAAGTGAGTGCTAGTGGATAGCCCTATCTAGAAGGCCTGAAACTTGATCAATTTAAAATTCAGACAGGGTTACTCATGATTAAACACGTGTTTTGATTATTTTGTCAACAAGAAAACAATTATAACTGCAACATTGGAGAACATGAAACAAGCTCTCAATCTATCTATCATGGATGCTGAGATAATGATGAATGTAGTTGATAATAATGCTTGGTTTGGGAAAAAGATGGTATTCACTTTTAGTGGGTCGACATGTCATCTTCTTTTTAAAAATTCTGAGTGTAAAGCAGAGATTCTAGTAATAATTAAAGATGTTAAAGAGGGGAAGAAAGGAGATACCATCCCCACAATGAGCCGTAAATCCAAGCAAAACTGGTTTATTATTATTATTTCCAGAGGGGGGTGGTGGGAGAGAGAACCTTTTGGGTGAAGTCGAGAGATGCCAATTCTTGATTCATGTACTGAGGATGATAAAGAGAAACAGATTACAAAACCACAATGCATTTACTGAGGTTTGAGTCACAGCTTCACAAAGAAGCCCAACTAAGCTTGTATACCTGCACTAATTTATTAATGACATGGTAATTTGAGAGGAGGAGATTGAAAAGAAGCAAACTAGAAACTATTAATTGCACTCATCAATTTATCATATTTGGAGTAAAAGCTAACTGGTAATTTGATAGAATATTTTATTGTTAAAATCGATCCAATAGTCGCATCGAAAAAAATAAAGATCAATATGCAATTTACCCACGATGAGGACATACTTGCACATATCGGGTTTTCTTCTTTGTTCAATGCTCAAATTTGGATAACAGCAGCTTTTAGTCAGAACAACTCACCGAGTTTTTCAAATTTTCTTTGATAAAAGTAACCAAAATAGCGCCTTCAGTGCCGGGAGAAAAATAGCGAAGATTTTCTTAAAAAAAGAAAACATTTGATCAACAAGATGATAATGTTTCAGAGCAATACTTGAAACACCCTCCTCTTTGCTCATTTGGAGCACATAGCTCAAACCACAGTTGAATGAATGCTGCCATCAGGTATTGTGGGTGTTGGGTGGATCCTCGTCGATTGCTCGGCTAGTCTATTTTTCATCTCCTAACCGACTAGTTGACTTCGCTGATCAACTACTCTGATTTGGTCGGATTTCGATCAATCGATCTTAACTGGCTTTTCATCGACTAAGATCGACGATACCTGACCGATGAGAGAAGTGACTCAGTCGAGTCGGATTTTATCAACTTGATTTGGCATGCAGCCTACGCACGGCCTACGAGTTAGCTAATGTATTCGACACATGATTGACTACATATTCGGTTCCTACCGATGCTTTAATCGACGATTGGGTAACACCACTCAACGGACTCATTCGACCTACTACCAAATCCAAGAGCACGAGTATCAGCCAAGCAACTGAACATCAAGTGTGGCCGCTACGCTATCCCATCGAGTCACATCATGTTCCATCACTCAGGAGTCATATTCTGTGCATCGTGACAAAAAATTACGAAGTTATTAATTACACCCATGAGATCATTAATTACGCCCTATGTGTGATAAGGCATGCCGTCGTAGCCACTTGCGTATCGAACAAAAGGCACGTTCGCTGTCAGAGTCAATGGGGCGGCTTGTACTACTCGGTACGGCCAAAAAATTCAAAATAGGTTTTCTCTCTCTCTCTCTCTCTCTCTCTCTCTCGCCACGATCTCTCTATAAATAGAGATAAAGAAAGGACCCTTCAGGTATGTGCAAAGCTTGCTCCAATGTTGAGATTTTGCTTCTTCTTCTATTGAGTTCCATCTCTGACTTGAGTGTCGGAGGGTCTTGCTGGAGTAACCTTTGGTGGGACTTTCTTTACAAGTCTCGTACCCTCAGCGGCCTAGTGCTCCACCAAACCCCGCCGCTTCGACGGTGGAATCGTCGTCAACGTACATTATAAGTTCTCACTCTCGTCTTTGATCATTTTTACTGTCCCCTCTCTCCGATGGATGAGTTCTCTTTTTCTGCCACACAGTGATCAGCACAACGACTCGACTCCAGACCGACTGTCCTATCGGAGATAGGCCGCAACAGTGGGAATCATGCATTAAGTATGTTAGGTATGTTGGACTCCAGTATTTTAACTAGGATACTTCTTTTTTTGGTAGAAATCTAGGATACTTTCATACTTCTTTTTTTTGGTAGAAATTAGGATACTTTCATGAACCTAATTACAAAGGCAATAGTTTTTTATCTTTACCTTTTATAATAAAAAAAGGGAAATCTATCTTCTGGTAATTCTTTGTTTTATTTATGTGCAAACTTTTACTGGGTACAGCAACGGTTGAATGACGACGGTTCCTAACATCCACACGCCGCAGGTTTTTGCCACGTAGCATTACCATTGTTTGTACGACTCTCTCAAATCTCACTGACTCAATTATAGTAGTGAGCTGTTGGGCTATCAGCGGTGATTTGTGAATCTAAAAAGAGAGCACTTGGGAAGTCTAACCATATCATTTCATAGCAAAATAACGACAAGTCTTTACATGCGACACACACACAAACACACAACCATCTCTCCCTTCGTTAGCGTGTGCAATATAAACTCCAACGTTCCTTTATTTTTTATCTGCCACACCACCCCTTGTTCTCCACCATCTCTCACCCCTTCAAACCCCTTAAAAGGAAGCCTTCCTCCCCATCCCTTCTCCCTCCTCAATTCTTCACCAACTTTGCACTCTCTATCTCTCTCCAATAAATCTATCTATACCTTATATTTCAACAGCAAAATAAGGAAGAAGAGGACTATGAAGGCCACCTGTTTGAAAGCCCCCCTCAAAAGAGAAGGAAGGATGGGGTGGAGGAGGGTTGCATGAAGATAGAGCTAAGGAAAGAGCCAGTGGCTTAAAGAACCACCTTGAGCTGAGGCTTGGTATCTCCTCAAACGATGGCGATGGCGATGGCTCCGACGACACGGTGGCTACCACCACCAGTGATGGAAAATCTGGTGGAGGGAGCGGACCGAGTTGCTTGGCCTCCCCGCCGGATAGGCTGCATCTTAGAGCGGACAAGACATGGCTTCCTCGAACCCACACTGGATTCATTCACCCTTGGAGTCTTGCTGCACGGCAACAGAAGGCAGTCCTCGAGCAAGCTCGCCACAATTCCAATCCTCCTCCTCCTCCTCTACCATACCACGGTTGGTCACTCTCTTTTTCTTCTCCTACTAAGAACTCATTAGAGTACTTCTTGCTTCTATTTCTACATGCATGTTAGATATGTTGATCCGCCGGCACATCCTAAAGGCAAATATTTTTGCTGTTGTTTGTATATAATTAAAGCATGGCTAGATTAGCATTGAATGCTAGAACTTTGATAGCATTTGGCTGCGGAACAAAATTGAGGAAGGAGGGATCGATGTCCTTTGTGCTGTTGGAGGGATAGAGATATTCCATCGAAATAAGTAAAGAGAATAAGATGCATCTAATGCGCATTTAATTTCAAAATATTTTAGATTCTATTATGAAGATAAAATTATACTCCACTTTTTATGTGTTTATGGAGTGAAAAAGGGCAAATTGATGATTGGAGGGAATAGGACCTTGGAACCACTTATATCGTGGAAACCACCCCATAGAGTATAAATTTCCTATATCGTGGCCTTTTTTAGAATTTGGCAAAGATACCCTCTAACTGGCGGATATCCCCAGTTTATTCCGCAACCAACCAGGCCTTAGGTTATAAATGTGCCATGATTATGTGTTCAAGGTGCAATAATGAGATGGGCATGGTTGGATTCTTTTGTGGATGTGAGGCACGGTGTACTCATAGAGGCACTAGAAAAGGAACAAGTGTAGTTGAAAGTGTGCTGCTATGTGGCCTCAAAATAGGAACAAATGGGCTTCTAATTTGATGTGGAATAGACTTGCTAGAAGTAACCTATATTTTGCTAAATATTTTTGGACTCCTCTTTTTTTTTTTTCTTTTTCAGAGAGAGAGAGAGGAGAGAGAGAGGAGTATACTTTATGTCTTAACATAAACTGAAATATGAATCCAAATTTGCACAAGGATTCAATTTTATTGACTATGAGCTGTCCCCTTCCAGAATAATAGCTTTTATCATCATTTGTAAGCATCTCGAATGTATAACTATGATTTTTTTTTTTTTTTTTTCTGATTTTTGATAGTACGACGTAAGGTTAAGTATTAACATTCCTACTAAACAAACAAGAACTCAAATCAACTCTCTCTTTCTCAACAAGAGCTGGAGGATGGTTCTCATTCCACATGATATGCCGATTTAAAAGATTTCAAAAGAAAACTCTGATTTGACTTCACATTGATAGCTACACGTAAGTTCCTCAATTTCCTATTTTTATAGTCGACAATGAAAGAAATCTTGACATACAAACACTTACCGATCCTAGCACGTTAGGAAATGTAATATATATATTCAACAACCTTTCATGATCTGGTAAATAAAAATAAAATTGAAATATATTCTTTTGAAAATTTGAAGAATATAAGCCAACTAGAAGATCGTTTCCTTCACATTCTATTTTATAATAGTCATGCATGACTAATTCCATGCTCGGTCCATTAAGCATGACCAATTATGTAATGGCGTGATACATTTGCACTAGTGTGACACATAACATATACTCAATCTAATGTGTGATAAATAAAATGATGATGATGATGATGATAACACTAATAATATCAGAAAGCAATTTTGTGTAACCACAATAGTTTCTCTAAATGTTAATTTTTTAGAAACTATAACCATGTTGTTTACTCGGCAAGGTCCCATACAGCCAGTCTCAAATGTTGACTTCCACCTTATGCCTCATTTAAATGGGCTGGGCTTGTAGGCCCATAAGATATCAAGCTATTACTTAGTGGCCCAAAGACATTTCTGTACTAGACAACAAAAGAATCCCATCAATCAATGCAGCTGGCTTTCCATTTCCACTTCCACACCCACAGGTTTTGCCATTGCCCTAAGAGTTGACCATTTTAAGCAATCCCTCACTCCAGAACGCTTGAGTACAATGAATTCCTGGCTGCATATTGGGGCTCACTAACTAAATGAGATTCATGAACATTTACATCTTTTTTTGGTACAGATGTACATCTTTAAAATTCACTTGCACCAAAAGAAGTCTATATCAAGGTTTCAGCAATAGAGTTATGTCATTATATTGCCCCTTCCAAAGATTGTTGCTTATTCATTTTTCAAGGAAAGAAGTGGGGGCTACTATAACAAATTAATGGTCATTATGCATCCAATTCAGTCTTTGATTATAGTTTTCCTAAATTAGAAAAAAAAAAAAAAAAGTGGAGGGCCTTTTTGTCATTTTAGCATAAGTCGAGCTTGCCACTGATTGTATAGTGATTCTGATATTGGGCAACTCCATTCTCACTATTTCCGTGGGCTCTTCACTACATATAAGTCCAATGAATCATGCTAACTTTCCCACTTCCATCACTTTCCATCGAGGTCTAACAATCTTCTTCCATGTATGCTAACAAGGATTTATCTCTCTTTCATCTTTATTCTTTCAATTTTATCAATTGTTGTCTTTCTAAGAGAGCACAATTGTGAATTATTCTTGTTATGCCTCTTTTGATATCTTGACATAGTTTTGATTGTATTGATTATTATACAGAGCCATAGATCCACCATCTTTTCCACCAGTGTGGGGTGGCCTCCAATTTGTGCTTTTCGAAGGAATTTAGTAGATCCACAATCATTGAAATCTGAGATGGATGGAGAAAAAGATGTTACAGAGTGAAGCCGATGGAGGTAGAAGCCATAATCAAAGAGCTTGAGGTAAAACCTACAATGTTTGTGAAAGTAAATATGGAAGGGTACTTCGTCGGAAGAAAGATTGACTTGAACGCTCATGATAGCTATGAATCGCTCTTTCGGCCCTCAAAAAAATGTTCCACAATTTTCTCTCAGTAAGTGAGCTATAATTTAAATGAGGTTCGACTTCTTAAATATAGATCCCCTTGATCAAAGTATATTCCTCCATTTATTTCACAGCTTTTGGGCATTGCGAGAAAGATACCTTCCTTTTATGCATTTTATGGTCTTATTTATCTTTTATTTTATTTTTTTAATAATTTTGTTTCTTTCCATTCAAAAACCTAGGTTAAGTTGAAACTTTGCATATTTTTTTTTTCTATTTTTGGATTATTCAGTATTCAATATAATACTTATGTATAAAAAAATATACACAGATTTTTTTGATTGTGGATGATCTATTAATGCGCTCCAGTTTCTATCATCATAAAAATTACTACTAAGTAGGTGTTTTGTACTTTTTCTCATTTTTTTTTTTATATTTCTTGGAGATAGCTTTGTATATAAAGTTATTTTCTTAATTTTAGTTTAATTATGGTTGTCTTGTATGGCATGACTATTTTAGAGATTCATCTGTGCTTCATTGTAAGAGTATCTTTATTCCTTTTCCTTTACTAAAGAATAAGATAAATTACTATTTTATTTATTTATATGATTAATTTATTAAATTTATCCTTTGTTTTTGTTGTCGCAAATTAAAGAAAGACTTCAATCTATAATGCATTTGATTTTTTTAAATGTAGATATTAATAGACTTTTTTCTTTGTATCATTCCAAAGCATTTGTTGATTTAGTTTATATGATAAAATCTTTGTATTTGGCCATATTACTTGAATCAAATAATTATATATAACTTCTTATATTCTATGAAATTGTTATAGAGTATTTATGTTATTGTTCTATTTGTATGCAATAAACTAATAACATTGTTTACTTTACATCTCTTTAATCTTTGTATTCTAATTCCATAAATCTTAATATCCATAATTTTCTTTTCAAATACTAATTGGAAATAAAAATTATTTTGAATAGTATTCTTACCATCTTAATGTTCATAATATGTTCATTGCATCTATAAGTTAAATATGTTAATATTATCTTTTGTTTAAATAGATATGTATTTCTTTATTTTCAGTTGATGATTCAAATAACTCTAATGGGCAAGAACAAGATGAAGTGGCTTCTTCCGACTTCATTCTTATTTATGAAGATCATGAAGGTGATAGAATGCTTGTGGGAGATGTGCCATGGAAGTACGTATCTTATTACTTAATTATTTGAGAGAATCATAATTTCTAAATTTTTTTTGAAAAAAATATTATTATATTTAAGATATGCTATTTGAAGAAAAATTAATACAAAAAATTGCAGGTTATTCCTCACTTCAGTAAAAAGGCTATATATTGCCTATAATCCGAATGCACTGCATAAAGGTATAATTATATGGAAACTTATTTTTTTTTTAAATTT
Organism: Elaeis guineensis; assembly: GCF_000442705.2. Lineage (NCBI taxonomy): Eukaryota > Viridiplantae > Streptophyta > Magnoliopsida > Arecales > Arecaceae > Elaeis > Elaeis guineensis. The sequence continues at coordinate 9,970,213 of NC_026001.2, forward strand.
TTTTTACTAATTATATTCTTTTATAAATCTACAGTTGATGGAGAAGTCGCTAGACATCAAAACTAAGTGAGTAATCAATAAAGCAGAGTGAAAGAGAAAGGAGGCACTATGTTGTAACCAATCTACTTTTCACTTTGTTAATGTTGTACTTTATCTTTAATTTGTTGTGAGTGAGAAGTTAATAATGTAATTCAATCATTTTGTCAGGCTTATCTAGTAGTGGGACATGTATCATGTACGTCTTAGTTAATCAAATCAAAATTCAAGATATATGATAATTGAGCCCGATGCCATTATTAGCTTGAATTGTGAGCATTCTATTATTTTCATTTAAATATATTCTATTATTGTATTCTTCCAATACAATATTATGTTATTTCATGCTTTGATGCCATTTTTTGGAGCACGATATATGACAATATATTATTAATTGTAACTTAGGAAAGCAAGCTAATCAATATTGATTGATTATCCAAAAAGGATTGTCAATGGATATGATATGTCATGTTAACTTATCAGAATCATAAAATATATTGCTCTCTAGAATAAATAAATCTAATATTATATTCAATATAGTAGATATAAATTAAATTTCTTTTTATGTTACAAACAAATATTGACCTTAACTTACTCTTTTAACTCAAACCAAATTATAATCATGATATATGTTATCATTGAAAGTTCATTATTTTATAAGAATGAGGTAAGAAGAAATTGATGCTAATAAAGTTTAAATTCAATTATACAAGGAGATAGGTTTGATATCAAAATTAAATATTTAATGTTGTATCATACCATTTATTGCCAAAGTTAAATGGCTTTGTTTAAATACAAGTCAGTTTTACATAATAAAGTTGGTAAGTCTTATAAACCTTATAAAAACCCTATTTCCCGAGAATTTATATGTAAACCTCGATAAGGTATTTGTAGATAGTATTTTCCAAATATACAAAGTCAATTTGGCAACACCTTTCGGTCTATATGCGATGTTTGCAAGTTAGAAGCTATAAGTAATTTAAACCTTTAAGGATTAATGCATAGCCTGTAAATATTTTTTTAATATTTATAATTATTAATATCTACTAAGTTCATATAAATATATATCGTACGAGTTACAAGTAATTCAAGGCTTGCAGATAAAATGAAGTTGGCAAAATCTACCAACTTCATATGAAGCTTGTAATTAAAGAACTTAAAAGTGATTTAATACTCTACAAGGGAGCAAAATACTCACCCTTGATATTGTTCTATAGTAGAATATAAAATATGCTACGCATGTGTTTTTATTAAAAATAAATTAATAAATATTATGGATACAATGAGATAATTTTAGTTTCTAGTAAAAATTATTTAAATATTTTTAAATAAAATTTATTCAAATAAAAGTTATGAGAAGAACTTGAATCTTTGATCTCGTGGTTAAGAGACACATGCTTTAATGTTGGCTGGATGGGATGAGAGAAATGTGATTCGAGAAAATATGAAAGAGATAAAGAGAGTGTAGAATTAGATTACGGATGTAATTTTAATTTTTAAATAACAAAATATATAAATTAATATATAATAAATCTAGAGCAGGGAACTGAAACTTGAATCACTTGGTTATGCTCTAACCAAAAGCAATTGGGAAATACGAACAGTATGCGATTGAAAAATGCAGTGCGGGAAACACGGACGGTTAGATATCTCTTGTGCAAAGTCATAGTAAAGCTGACATTTTATGGTAGACTAGAGTATGGCATGTGCAATTAACATAACTAGAAAAGCATGAACAATGAATAAGATACACACACCTGCATACATACATACATACATACATACATACATACATATATATATATATATATATATATATATATATATATATATATATTATATATATATATATATATATATATATATATATATATATATATATAGACACATGCGCATACACATACATGCATATGTATATTTATGTTGACGAGTTTGAGAAGAATTTGCACTTCGAGATGCTCGTATTGGAAGAGGATTCTATGTATAGGAAAAGTAGGAAACCTTGCACCTTGGAAAATATGAATATGTTGATAATGCAAAAGCCTTATACAAGGCAAATATCAAGATATGCATTATATAGTAGACAAGTGCTAGTTCATAGTGCCACTCTACTCCCCACTCAGTGTACCAGTTCCTCCATGGTAGTTTAAGGATTGGCATGGTATATGGGGTAATGTTGATGGCAGGCAGGCCATAGGTACTGCTAGCCTAGAAACTACCATGAGTTAATACTTAATATTGTAGTGGAGACAAGAGCGGTCCGATGAAGCTTTTTTCATAGTACGTCTAATACTATATATACATAACCCTAGGTGCGTTCGATTGTTGTTTAACCATCTCATATATGTGAGATAAAAATTGAGCATCAAGGAAGTGGCATAGGATTAGAAACTAAATATAGCCATGACAAATCTCAAATCCCCATAATTCTTGCTATTGTAATATGGAAGCTGGAGAAAACTTTTATGGGAGAAATCTAGAACCTTTGCGTTATTAGAGCCTTTAAAACAAGTATTTTAGAAAACTAACCCATCTCGAAACTTTGAAGAAAATAAAAAACTCCACATAAAAAAAGAAAAATCCCAGTCTTCAACTACCATTTTTATCTTCTTATCAAAAAAATTATCTTCTTTACCTCACTTGCAAAATAATTTAGGCAGATTGATATAGTGAAAGCCTTGGAATTTATCATAGGTCCTTAAAAGTAATTTAGATACTGTCAGGGATGTCTGAATAAATTTACCACCAATTCTTCTACCTCGAATCCATGCGACCACCAGCAGTGCTCTCCAGAGATTCGAATCGAGACTCGTCTCCGGCTACATCTTGCTCTCCCTCGCCGTCTTCCACTGTCGCCGCCCCCTCCACCGGAACTCTAACCCTAGAAGATCCGAAGGATTCCAGCGTCGACGGCACGATGGCTGGGTCCTTTTCCGTCGCGCGAAAGGAGACGCTTTTGGGGACCATATATCGCAGGTCATAGTATGTCCAACTTCCGTTCCCATCGATTCGGGTTGGGGTTTCTCTGATTTCTAATCTCCATTGCCGGATTCCTTGTAGATCATATAATATTTTGAAGATTTGGGAAATCTTGGGTGATCCAATTAGATAATTTGATGTTTGTTATTTTTATTGTTGCTTGCTGTCTTTTCCATAATCAATTAATTTGGTTTTCTGTGGCTCTGCCGCATGAGTTTGGTGATCTTTTATCTCACTACAGTTGAATGTCATGTCAAGGGTCTACGAGTCTTGAAGTCATTTGCAGATTGTTAACTTTATTAATCTTAGAGTGTTTAGAAAATCTTAGCTTGCTTTAATGTTGCAAGAAGCTCTTCCTATGAAAAATGACCCTGTTTATCATTTGTTCTCCAAATGGCAGCTTATTATCATGGTCTATGACGGTGACAGTGTAAAGCTTATAAATGTTTTTGAATCACTAATGGGCAGATATTAATGGCTTGAATTGGATGGGTGATTTGTTAGTTTTTTGGCAGCTTGAAGGGCGACCTATTCTTTGATATAGCATAAATGTTTTATATGTCTGACCAAATGATTCATAGAGCTGACATGGTTGCGCGTGCATTGTTCAAGAAAGGAGGGAGAGTGGCAATATTAATTTCTCTGTTTTTATATGATTATGGTTCTGACCATCTTAAGCTAGAAGAGAGAAAGATACCTGCTTACTAAAAATAAAACTTTCAAGAGTCTTGGTCAGAATAAAAGTTTGTCCATATTGGAGCCTCCTAGTTAGCTTTTTAGGCAGCTATTTTTCACTCATGCACATTCAGTTTTGGTCTTGTATCAATTGATGTACAAATTTATCAATTGATCATCATCATCATCATTATTATCATCATCCAGGATTTGAACTCTGGACCTCTTCAAAGAGCAAGCCATTACCGAGAGGTGTCAACCAATTGACCTATGGCAATAAACCTTTATTTATTGTTCGAACACTTCTTAACTATATGACCTGTAAATTTCATGCTCTTGCTTTTGTAATAAAAGAACTGCAATTGACTTATGGCAATAAACCTTTATTTATTGTTTGAACACTTCTTGACTATATGACCTGTAAATTTCATGCTGCTTTTGTAATAAAAGAACTGCTTCTTCTTCTCCTCCTCCTCCTCCTTTCCTAGGATTTGAGCCTTGGATCACCTCCATGGGCAAACACTTAAGGGAGAGGTGCCAACCAACTCATCTAACAATTGTTGGTGATAAAACTTCATTTATTGATTGAACTTTTTAACTATATAACCTCTAAATTTCATGCTTGTGTTTTTGCAATGAAACAACTGCAAACATTGGGGAATAAATTGATATTCTTCTTGAAACAAATGAAATTTGAATTGTTATTAAACTAAGATATTTGTATCATGCAAGGATACTTGTGTGCTTCCTGAATATATTTTTGTTGAATCATTTTTTAATGAATAAGTTGTATACTTTTTCTCACCATTTCAAAGTGTGGAAATGACTGATGAAGGTCCATAATCTATCATATCTGTGGCTTGGAACATGTTTTATATGTGAAGAAACTGGTACCATAAAAGATGACACATGATTAAGTTAGAAGTGGTTGTATTTATCCAATAGTAATAGGGATTGGATATCAGAAGTTGAAGAAACCATATTAAACAAGAGGGCGCCAGTTTTGGAACTAACTGGTCTTTGAGCCCAGAATCTTAATAAAGTACACAAGGCTCCCGTTATTTTTGAGAGAAGCTAATTTACTAGAACTGGCAAAAAAATGTTTTTGAAGGAACAAGTGTGTAAGGGAGTACGACCTCAAGAATTTATCATTTGCCAAGTAGCTTGGTTAAATTGTATTTTCTGATATTTTAATGGATCGAGAAGCTTAGGAACATGGTTTAACTATGGTGAGGATTTCTTCGCATTTAAGTTCCTATTCCCTTCATGATAGGAAAATCATGAAATCCTTTGTTTGACATCTATATGTAGCCCAGGTTGCTCCTTTTCACCTGAAAGGCTGTTATTTTCCATGTTTTAAGAAACAACTATTTGGTAAAAGAAAACAACATCAGTTATACAGTCAGTTCTTGCTGTAAACAATTTAGTGGAATTACTTCCTAAAGTCTTCAAATGTTCAAAAGGTCTCTCCACTTGCTGCATTTGAAGAAAAGAAATCAATACAATTGGAAAACTATTATAGAGGGACAAAGGAATGTCAAATTACTATTTCAAGTAAGTTAAGTGGGTATTGGATGGGGAAAACTTGAAATATATACTATACATTATTCAAACTCAAAATTAGCAAAATCAGGGAATACTCCTAGTTTATTTTTGTTTCCTCAACAAGTTTATACTAAAATTTGGAGTCAACTCAGCCCAAAACTTCTTTTATTTACAAGATTGAAAAAGTTTTGTTTGAACGATGCCAGATTGCCATCTATGACTTGGTATTTTGGCAAGAAAATGTCTGAGAGTACACAGCCTTTTGGTTATCTACAATGTCTTCTTTTTACGTATGTCTTTCAACCATATAAGGGTATTTCCATCTAGTGTTGATTAACCCTCCTATCTAAATCATGGTATGCCGTCTTGATACCAAGCCCTTACCAGTGCTACACTGTTATTGTGTCGGTACTATACCGGTTCGGTATACCGAGTGTTGGTTCACCTTGGAGCCACGTATTAATACCGAACTAGTATGGTACATCCTGTACTGCCTAATTTGGTATGATAGGGCAAACTTTGATCTAAACATAATTGCTGGTTTACGGAGCAAATCAATAGTTTGATTAGGCCATATATGTGACTCTTGTGACACATTGCATAAGGACTGGGAAGTCCTGATATGCGGTTGTGCGGCATAATGGTGTTGTCCAAGCAATCTGCTTGTGTGACCATGGTTGTATGTACAACACAGAGTACCAAGCAAGATGCAAGTTGAGTGCTATGCACTACACCTCCTTATCCACCTCACCTTCCTCATGCACCATCTCCTCTCCTCCTCCTCCGTAACCATTCTCCCCCCTCTCAGCTGCCTTTTTCACCCTCTTGTCTTCCTCTCCAATTCTGTCATCTCTCATCTCATCTCCTTCTTCCATATAGGCACCCACTGGTTGCCCGTGTCCTGCCTAGGTGATATGCGGTACACTGAATGCGTGCACACCAGAGTAGCATTCTAGAATCTTGGTTCATAAAGTATAAAAACTTTATAAAATAATTTGAGTCCTTTAAATTGAAGCCTTTGATATTAAAAGCTGTCACTTTAAGCATTTTAGGAATTACCTAAAATTTCCGATTCTTGATGGCCTGTCTGACTTCGCTGGTATACGTCATGTGTGAGTGCTAATTTTATCCTTGAAACATTTGCAAGAAACTCTCCTAATACATAGCCATCCTGAAGGATGCTTGATGCCAAGTAAATGCTGGAAGCACCTGAACTCTGAAAAATTGATTACTAATAGACTAAATGATAACCTGTAAGAGCAGTAGAAGATTATCGGAACCTGATAATGCAAGTAGCAGCCATGTACCTTCCAATAGTAGGTGCTTGAAGATAGAACTCAGGAGTCAGGATGACTGTAACCAACATCCCAAAGAATTGGAACCAGTGTTGTTTAAGAATTCAACCTGGACTGAAAGATTTAGCTGTCTCCACAGGAAGAGATAATTATTCAGCATCACAAACAGGCACCAGATTCTGTTGATATTGCAGTTATTTGTCTTCAATCAACTTGCGATTAGTACGCTCTTTTCATTCTATCATCATGCAACACGGTGCTTATAACTTCCTTGACTTGCAGATGCATAAATTTGATGCATATTAGATGGACTTACATGCTCAATCTTACAACTGCAATGCAACATTCAATGGGAATTTTGCTGTTTGTTTCATGTGTTTGTTGAGCTTACTTGATATATTTGTGCATGCATACATGCATAAAAAGCACGTACACCAAAAACATATGCTTTCCATAGGAGACATTAAATCATTTAGATGATAAGTGGTCGAATTCCTAGAGGATTTGGCTCCAAGGATTCTGCAAATTAAATTGCAAAAGAACCTTCTTTTAAGAGACTTTTTGAATTATGCTGTTATACAGAATCTTTTTCCTTGACGTCCTTCAGTCCATGTGAAACCATCCTGCATCTTTAAATCAACAGAGATATCAATATGGTAGTCCCTTTTATGCTGCAACGGCAACAAATATATTGGCAGTAAAGCCTCATTCATGGGCTTTCGTGCACAGTACGTTCTATCAGTTCATAATCCTTTATATATGATTGTACTCTATTAATAGTAAGAAAGGATCCATATAAGAAAAAACTATTGCGAAAGACATGACAGAATTATGATGATGGTGTAGGCATAATCCATCATAGCCATTTTATGGTATTGAAATTGCTAGGTTTTATTTTTTTCTTTATGTTTTCTTACAGAGCAATGGCAAGACTGTATTTGAATGTGATGTATTTGCTTGTGGTTCAATAGCTTGGTCAGCAACCATAGAAGTGCTCACTTAAAATGTTTGCTGCCATCTGGTTGGCTGAGGAATTCTTAACTTGAGCTCCATTATAAGTTTGTGTTCAACTTTTTTCCTTTTCCTTTCATTTCCCCTGCCAATTGAGTTGCATGGTTCAGATGATGACGATTGTTTATATCCAGCCAACATCTAAACCCTAGTTGTGAAAATAGTTGATCGAAAGCTTGCCCAAGCACAATCTAGACTCTGGAGGTTGTACTCTGGGTATTAAGGCGTGAAACATTTTTTTGGGTGGAACTTCCAAGATCAGGAAAGAGAATATTAATAGGCACCATGTTTAATTAATTGACATCATGCTTCTGTGAATGGGATTTATGAGTATGACATCATTTTTTTGTTATTTGGGCTAGAAAATGACTGATCCCCACCACTCCAAAGGCAACTTTCAGTCAGAGGTCCTTGGTAAAACCATTAGGATACTTCACCAGCTGCACTGCAGCTTCAAGTAATCAGTATGGTTTAGAAAAGTACTCTTCGAGAAATGATATAAAAAAAAAAAACGGCATCCATAAATTTTTTTTTTTTGGTAAATATCTAAGAACTCTCAGTTATTATATCTGCATATGTCTTTTAAGATACTTTCAAAATATTTTCTAAACAGAGTTTATAACATTATTCTTAGTTGGCAAAACAAAATTCAAGTCAGGTATATAAGCAGAAGGAAGACAAGTAATAAAGAGCATTTGCTTATTATTAGTTTTTATTTGAAATCTTGATATTTGCCAATTTGTCTCTTTCTGATTCAAGTAAATTTCTATTCAATCATTAGTTAATTACTTAAATGAAGAAATACCAAAGTAAAAAACCCAAACATAATCAGGAGGAAAACAACAATCTAAAGCCAACTAAAGAGGATATGATAATTAGAACACTAGCAAAAAGATGAAACAAAGTAGCGTATTAGAGGATGAAATTGGCAGTTGAGCCATACTATTGCTCAATTGCCACGCAATCATTCTTCATGAATGTAATTGAAAAGAAAGATGAATTGAATTTTCTCCCAATTTCGCTGAGAGTTTTTAGTTTGGTAATTGTGCATTCTTTCAAAATCATCCCATGAAAGGAGAAACGTTTTGAATTTATAGACGTACTTCCCACCTTATTTTATCCTTATTGTTTTCTCTCATGCTTTTTATGGTTGCTGAGGAAGTAAACAAAGAGTGTGTGTGATATATATATATATATATATATATATATATATATATATATAGAGAGAGAGAGAGAGAGAGAGAGAGAGAGACTTTGTGGAATAGATTTAAAAGCAAAGAAAAGAAAGATGGAAATTTTTTATGATTTGGTTGTAATAAGAAAATCAAAAAGAAAGTTGTGCGGCGATGGTTTGTGATAGGCTCGTGATATTGTCGTTAGGATATTGTGATTATCAAATTAATTTTAATTTTAATAAAAATTAAAAATACGTAGAGAGTAGTAAGTCAGATCGAATCTACAGAAAAAGCAGTACTTTGATTTGAAATTTTTAATTTTATAAAAAAAAATAAAATTTTGAAGAAAGTAATTTAAGTCAAAAATAGAAATTAAAAGTACGAAAAATAAATCGGATACTAAGATCTACTATTTAAATCCTAACTTCTACCTGCAATAAAAATAAAAGATAAAAATTTAAAGTGTATAAAAATAAATTGATACTAAGATCAATTAACTAACTAGATCTTGGCATCTACTTGTAATAAAAATAAAAAATAAAAATTTAAAATATAAAAAAATAAATTTTACATTAATTAAAATTAAAATTTAATTACAAAAAAATTTAAAAAATAATAAAATAAAATAAAATTATAACAAAGATCTGAAGTTAATCAGTGTAGTCTCATCGGGAAGAGGATTGACGATCTCTCCTTCTTTCTTCGTACTCCATGGAGTGAACTGGTTTCTCTCCTTCTGGTTTCTCTCCTTCTTCTCTTTGGATTCTTAAATTTTTTCTAATTTTTTTTATTTTTTTATTTTTTCATAAATTTTCTCTGCTTTTTCTCTTATTTCTAGATCCCCTTATTGATAGGTAAATTTTTCACCTTTTTCTGGTAGTAAACAGAGTCCTAAAACCCCTCAAAATTGTGTTAAACTCGTGTCCCTTAATTCTGGCCATTGGATTTTGTTTGGACTGTCCAGATCGTATAAAAAATCATAGTTTATTTTCTTATCTCGATCGAGATCAATATCAGCCGTTGGATCGCGTAATAGATTTAATTTCGACCGTTGATCAGTGCACAGGACCTATTCACAGTTAGGATCGATACAGACCATCGGATTGGGTGATAGATCTATTTTGGATCGTCGGATGGCGCAAAGAATCCTTCATCATTTTAGTTTTCAACCGGCAACCAACACAGACTGTCGGATCTCGCTCAGGATCAATTTGGACTGTCGAATCGCGCACTGGAAGTGTGCCACCATCGAAGCATATGGAAAAGCGCATCCTGGACCGTCTGATCACATGTTTTGCGTGATCTCAACCGTCCGATCGCACAAAAATGAGCCGTCCGCCTGTGAATCGCATCGTGCATCACGAACTATGCTTGTGGATTGCGCCCTTGATTCTGTGGACCGAGCAGTCGGCCCATCATGCACTGAAGGTTATTAAAAATGATTTTTTGGAGTATTTTGGCTTGAATTTGCTTGGATTTTATGTTTGAAAAATAAAAAAAATATGAATTAAATTGCTCATTAATTTTTCAATTATTTTGGTGCTTAAATTGTTCAATTAGCTTGATATCTATTTTTCATAAATATGTTCTAATTTCATATTTTTTAAAATTATTTATTATTTATAAAAAAATCTAATTTATTTATGAAATTAGATTTTTTTAAAGGATATTAGTATCATTAATTATCAAAAATATCTAAAATAAATATAAAAATATACAACTTATTACACTCTCTAATTTCTTTGCTCGTCCTCGAATAAAGAAAGAATTTAGAGTTAAGTACCGTTTAACTTAGAGTTTCAAATTTTATCAGATAATTTTAAAAAGAGTTACTGATATTTAGTAGAGCGTGAGTGAGGTATGTCATTGGGATATTAGTACTAATCAATATGGAAGTTAAGTAAAAAATACTATATCCTTTCTGAGCTTTTTCTAAATTATTCCTACCTTTATCTTCGAATCATTAACCTTCATATGGACAATATATTGTTACTTCCATCCTTCATTTATTGATTTTTTTTAACGTTGTACTACTATTAAGTGTCTTAACCTCTTAAGCTTTTTGTTTGATCCATGTAGCGAGTTTTCAGCCAATGACTCCCGAACCAGATGGCTTTAGGGCACTAGATATAGAATATCCCTCGGACTTACTTGCTCGAATCAAATAGGCTACAAATTAAAACTAGCTTTATAATAAAATTTTTTTGTCCTTCATATCTTTTGATACGAAACTCAATACTTGCTTAGGCAAAGAGGTCCGATTACTCAGCATGAAGTACTTGAATTTTTTTTTAATGAAAAAATGTATAGTTACCCTATAGAAGTCCATAGGAAGTAAATTCTTCTTTGATATGGATAGAAAAATTTAAAAATACTCAAAAAAAATTATTTAAGTTCTAAACTTAACTTTTTATTGAATTTTCTTAATATTTGATTTCTTGATATCTTACAAACTCTCTGGTCTGTACATCAATTTTTTTTAAAAAATGCTTGGTTTAACTCAATTCTTAAGTGTAATCAGGTACTTAAATGCTAAATACTAACTTACTTGAGGACTTAAATTTTTTTTATTATTATATTTTTTCTTCTAACTTAATCGACATTATCCTCAATGGAGTAAGAAAAATAAAGGGTGCATACAAAGAGAAAGAAAAGAAGAGATATCATCTGATTCAGAAGTCTTTTCAAAATTAGTTCTTCTCCCAACTTAACCAATATTGTCTTCAAATTCTACAAAAGACACTAAGCAAGACTCGATTAATCTAAATAAAATATAAAAGATATTAAAAATAGAAGTTGGGTTGCCTCCCAGAAAGTGCAAAGTTTACCATCTTCAGTTACACCATGCTAATTGTACCTCATTTATCCCATGTCAAATATTGGATTGACAAATTCTAGTGGGTAAGGTGGTGAGGTGAATCAAGCAGGACATTCACCTCCTATATTTGAATTTCTTCAACGGGCTCATCCAGAAAATCATCTTTTATTAATTCTAAGGAGGAATTGAATTCAACTATTTCATCTATTAATTCAACTACTGAATAGTTTTTCTCCTTCTGAGTATATTTTAAGGTATTAAAAATATTAATTTTTACTTTTTGATCTCCAAAAGAAATGTCTATGGCTCTTGTTTTACAATTGATATTGACATTGGCGATGGCTAGAAATGGACGACCTAAAATTATGGGATTTTGATTTAGCTTCTGGGATGGTTTCATATCAAGTACAAGGAAGTCTACTGAAAAATAACATTAATTCACTCTAACTAAGACATCCTCAATCAGACCACGTGGCATCTTTACAGATTTATTGGCTAATTACAGAATAACCGATGTGGGTTTTAGTTTTTCAATCCCAAATTTTTCATAGACTGAGATCGAAAGTAGGTTCACATTAGCTCCTAAATCTAACAGAGCTTGGTTAAAGGTGATGCCTCCTATAACACATGAAATCAAAGAAGCACCAGAGTCTTTTATTTTTTGAGGTAATGGATTCAACAGGACTGCACTGACATCCTCAGATAGTATAATTCTCTCTATTGTTCTCGGTTCACGCTTTTGTGTGCAGAGTTTCTTAAGAAATTTTGCGTAAGCCAGAACATACTGAATCGCATCGAGGAGGGATAGATTAATATGAACTTGTTTAAATAATTTCATTAGTTTCTCGTTCCATGCTCTTTGCTTTTTGCGGGAAGAACCGGCTTCTAAGAACCGGCTTCTAAGACTGAAGGGAACGGGACTCTTGATTTATGTCTCAGGTAAATCATCTGCGCTTTTCTTTTCTTTATCTTTCTTACTTAAATTGGAACCATCATCAGTATCAGTTTCGGACTCAGGCTTTTCTATTGGCTTAGTCTCAATACTAACCTCTTCTTCTTTTTGGCTAGCATCAGTATTAGCTTCTCTCACCTGACCTTGATATAGGTTCTTAAGAGTCCTATCACTTCTAAGTTTAGTAATTGCGTTGGCATTCTCAAATGGAGAATTTTTAGGAGGGACATTGAATTGATGACTGGATCTAGATGGTTGGTGGGTGGATGGGTTGTTCCTGGATTTAGTATCGGTTGGCTTGGTAATTGACCTGGTTCTCTCCTCATAGTAGACTTAGCAATTATCTTATTTGTACTTCTAGCCTAGCAATAAATTGCTGTTGGGTCATAATCAATTATTGGAGTTGATTAAATCTATCATCGGCTAGATTGGTCTGTTGAGGAGATGGGTATGACGGCTAATTGTGATATAGTAGCTGGATAGACTGAATAGGCTGACCTCTATTATAAGCATAATTCTGGTATTGAGGCCTATTTTAAAAGTTTTGCACTAGAGAAATTTGGGTTTAAGCTTGAGTCTGTTGGGATTTTCAAAAAAAATTAGGGTGGTTTCTTCAGTCTGGATTATATATGTTTGAAAATGCGTCATTGACAGGCTGAGAGTAACCTTGGGCAGCTTGTACTTATTCTTAGATGAAAGGTAGAAACTGTGCAGCCTTGGGATATTCAATCACATGATGGGCTACGCTAGCACAGATAAAATAGATCTCTTAATAATTGGGAGATGGAGTATATTACGCAGGAGATTGTTGACTTAGGGTCAGGAACTGATCTAATTTTTGGATAAAAAAGTCGACTTTATCTTATTTTTGAGCTATTAAGTTATAGTCAATCTTAGAACTAGAGTCTGTTTGTTTGATCTCAAAAATTTCTGTCCGCTTTTGGTGAGAGATCGATTTTTCATAGAAAGATAATGAAACATGGTTGATCGAGTTTTCACTCAAGATTTTAAACCAAGTATAGGCTTCATCCTCACTCTTACTCATGAATGCACCTCAACAAGATGCATCTATCATCTGCCTATACTGGTTACCTAAACCCTCATAGAAAGCTTGAACAATTTGTCACTTAGATAGACCATGGTGTGGGCATTTTCTAAGAAGTTTCTTAAGTTTTTTTCATGATTCATGAATTTGTTCTCCTGAAAGCTGAGTAAATCTAGTGATGGCTCACCTCATGGTGTTGGTTCGACCTATGGATAGAATTTTTTAAGAAACTTATGCTGCATTTCAGCCCAAGTTTGGATTGATCTCCCTATTATCCCAAGCCGGTACTTAGCTTTATCTTTAAGTGAGAAGGAGAAAAGGGTCAGTCTAAGTGCATCATCAGTAAAATTTTGAATCTTCGCCGTGGAACAGATTTCTAAGAATTCATCTAGATGCTTGTAAGGATCTTCATTGATGTTCCCATAGAAAGATGAGAGCATTTGGATTGTGATCGACTTGATCTCATAATGATTTGCAGGGATATCAGGTAAGTGGATACAGGTCGATGGATTATAGATAGAAGGAATAAAATATTCCTTCATCCGCCTAGGTGGTTCTCTAGGGTTTCCAACTATTTGATTTTTAGGTTTAATATGAATCAGCTGTTCAATTTTAGGATTAGATTTAACTAGATCAGAATAAAGAGATCTGCTACCGTGCATATACTAGTGCAAATCTTAATGTGCGTGGTTCAATTTTTTTTTTTTTAAGAAAAGGGAGAAAGAAAAAAGAAGAGAAAAAAAGAAAGAGGTTCTAAAGGTGAGAACTTCAAGAAAGCCCTAGACCTAAAGACGATAGATGAGAAAAATTAGTTGTGATTGAGTGTTAATTGTAATCAAGTTAGCAAGCAATTAAACCTCGACACCTACGGGTTTCTTAGACCTAATAGTTTGATGTAGAGTGGCTTAGCCTAGATGTAAGTTGGGTTTGTTTCACTTCCTTCAACTAGCCAAGTAAGAGGTGGGATTGTGGGGGTCGCCCTCGTTGCTTGCTTTAGACACTAATTAGATTGGTCAGATAAGCAAACAGAACCAATTAAATAATCACGAGTCCACATAGGCCTAGTCTTTGTAACCTCTTGCCTTAGATATCAGTTTCAGATATGAGTCCAAACTTACTTTGTACTTGACTTCACCACAATACTCAAACTAAACTCAATTGATCCTAGGGCCAATGTCTACTTAATTTTAATTAGGCTTAGGTTAATGCAGGATAATGGTTGGTGATTTTTGGGCTAAGGAAGGGTAGTAAAATCTCTATCTTATCTTGTTAATGGGTGTTGTCTTAAGTTGATTTGAGATGAATATGCACAATAAATTTCAATCAAAGGGTTCTATGCAACTAAATTATATGCATGAAATCAATCAAACTTGAAAGCTTATCTTATCTTCAGCGATCATCAAAAGTAAATCTAAGATGATGAATGTTTCTAAATAATTAAGTTTCTACTCTTGTCATGTGATTTTTTATTAGGTTTATGTGGATAAATTTTATATTAATTTAAAAAAAATAGTAATTAATACTAAAAAAAAGAATGTAGTTTAGGGTTAGGGTTAGGATTGATCTCACCAAATTCAAACATTTCATCCTTCTTTTCTTCTCTTTTTTTTATACAAAAAGATAAAAAAATCAAAAAAATTCATAAGCTATATTCACAAGAAAATCAAAAAAATCAAATATTAAAATTGGTGCCTTCTCTGACAACGGCGTCAAAAATAGATAGGCTCGTGATATTATTGTTAGGACATCGTGATTATCAAATTAATTTTAACTTCAATAAAAATTAAAAATACATAGAGAGTAGTGAGTCAGATCGAATCCGTAGAGAAGGCAGTACTTTGATTTGAAATCTTTGATTTTATAAAAAAATAAAATTTGAGAAAAATAATTTAAGTCGAAAAATAGAAATTAAAAGTGCAAAAAATAAATCGGATATTAAGATCTACTATTTAGATCTAGCTTCTACTTGTAATAAAAATAAAAGATAGAAATTTAAAGTATATAAAAATAAATTGATATTAAGATCTACTAACTAGATCTTAACATCTACTTGCAATAAAAATAAAAAAATAAAAATTTAAAGTATAAGAAAATAAATTTAAGATAAAATTAAAATTTATATTAATTAAAATTAAAATTTAATTATAAAAATTAAAATAAAATAAAATAAAATTATAACAAAGATCTGAAGTTGATCGGTGCAGCTTTGTCAGAAAGATGGTTGACAACTTCTTCTTCTTCCTTCGTACTCTGTGAAGCGAACTGGCTTTTCTCCTTCTCTTTGGATCCTTAAACCTCTCTTAATTTTTTTTATTTTTTTTATTTTTTTACTATTTTTTTTATTTTTTTCTTATTTTGGATTTTTTATTTATAGATGAATTTTTCATCTTTTTTGGTAGCAAACGGAGTCCTAAAACCCTTCAAAATCATGTTAAACTTGTGTCCTTAATTCTGACCATTGGATCTTGTTTGGACCACCCAGATTGCATCAAAAATCATAGTTTATTTCCTTATCTCGATCGAGATCAATATTAGCCATTGATTGCATGATAGATTTAATTTCGATCGTTGATCAGCGTACAGGACCTCCTATTCACAGTTGGATCGATACAGACCGTCGGATCAGGTGATAGATCTATTTTGGACTGTCGGATGGCATAAAGAATCCTTCATCATTTTAGTTTTCAGCCGATAACCAACACAGACCGTCGATCTCACTCAAGATCGATTTGGGCCGTCGGATGCACACTGGAAGTGGGCCACCACTGAAGCATATGGGAAAGCGCATCTTGGACCGTTCGATCGCATGTTTGACGTGATCTCAGCCATCCAATCGTACAAAAATGAGCTGTCCGTCTGTGAACCACGCCGTGCATTGCGAACTATGCTTGTGGACCACGCCCTTGATTCTGTGGACCAGCCACGGTCTACCGTACACTGAAGGCTATTAAAAATAAATTTTGGGGTATTTTGGCTTGAATTTGCTCGAATTTTATGTCTAAAAAATAAAAAAATAAATAAATTAAATTATTTATTCATTCTTCAATTATTTTGATGCTTAAATTATTCAATTAGCTAACATTATTTTTTATAAATATACTCTAATTTTATATTTTTAAAATTATTTATTTTTATAAAAAATTTAATTTATTTATGAAATTAGATTTTTTAAAAATATTGATATCATTAATTATCAAAAATATCTAAAATAAATGTAAAGATATCTTATCAGTTTATCTTAAGATTTTGTATCATCATCTTATTGGAGGGAACAAAATAAAAAATCTCTGTCATTTAGAGAGAAAAGTTTTAAGATGGTCAAAAATGTTCTCGTAAATATAAATTTTTATTTTACCATCACATATCGGGGAAAGAAAAGATTTGTCTTTGATAAACTTTCTTTCACTTTCCTATCGAGCAAATAAAGTTCTAATCTTTCTGGACTATCAATTATCTGATATAGAAGATTCTCTTATCTAAAAAAAAGAAAGGATTCTCTTTGAAACTTTCTTATCCTCTTGAAGAGTGAGAAAAGAAACTGAAATCCTTAAAAAATTCTATCATGAACGTATCAATCAATGGAAGACAAGAAAAAAAAAAAAGTCATCCACTATTGTAATAAAAAAAGTTGGAAATAAGAACATGCGAGGACCTACGACCCACCAGAATATATTACAACATTAGATGATGTGTCTTCATCTTACAAACAATTAAATATATACAAAATTATAGTTTTCAGAAAGAAAGGTTATTCTTCTCCCTTTGTCTTCAGACTTTGCACAGTCTTTATATATACATTTTTAAGGTGAAAGAATGCAAATAACTCTTCAACTTTTTCAATTTATGCTTGGGTGTTCTTTAACTAAAAACCTTATAGTTGAGATCCTTTAACTCATAATATGTGGCCTACGAAGTTTTTTGCCAATTCTATCCGTTAGTTTACTGACGTGATTTTATTTTAATTTTTAAAATCATTTAAAAATAATATTTTTAATATTTTTTTAACCCATCATTGGACTAACAAGACTGATAAAAAAATTGTACTATATAAGCCCTTTTACCATAATTTTTTACCCTTTCATATCTTTGTCCAACAAAACCCTCGATCACCGCCTCAAGGAGAATTTGGCGATCGAAAGGATTTTCCGACCCCGACGATTAAAGGAGGAGGTCTCAAAGGTAAGCATTTTTATTTTATTATCCGCTGTTCTTCTCAAAATTGGTCGATGAGTGAAAATTTTGCTATCGTTTCATAATATTTTGACGATTGAATATAATATTCTAACGATCAATTCGACGAACACCAAAGAATGTGGCCTTCAGATAATAGGTTAGTATAAAGTATGTTTTGCATGAGCTTATTAAAGTATTTTTTGGAAATATTTTTTAATTAATTATGATTAGTATGTGATTATAGTGAGATTGGGAATGTGGGTGGCCGAATTTTTTTTTTTTTAATTAGTTGAGCTCTATTACACTTGGCTACAGAGGAGGGTTGTCACCAACGCTACGATTTTTCTATGAAAAAAATTTTGTCCACAAAGACCCAGATTTTTTAAAGTATGTGGGTGGTCGAAGCTCAATGTGAGATGTTGATCTAGAGCGGCTGTCATATTTTGAATGTTGGATATGCTAAATAAAGTTACAAAGGCCACGGTTACTAAGGTGTTCTATCTCATACCTAGGTAAGAATTGAAAAATAGATTATGAATAATATACAATGATACAACTGTAAATGAGCTTTCCATAATTTTAGAGAGATCAGGGAGTGTGGATTATATGTAGAACATGGTGTGGAGGATCATACAGAAGATGAAAATGAAGAGCAAGATAGTGTAAATGATTTGGAGTCTGTAGAGGGTCATACAGATGATGACAATAAAGAGCTTATTTTCATCAGGAAGAAGCTCAAAGCACATATGGAAAGGTTGAGGAAATTGAAACAAGGTGCATCTAAGGATAATTCATCTATTGACAGTGATTACCATGTTGAGGATGATCAGAGTGATGATGGTAATTATGATGTTGTCACGGAACTGATGTTGGGTGTGAGGGAGTCCAAGAAGAAAGTGGACAAGCTTGTCAAGAAGAAAACATTGATGAAGCAAGAGAGGAGTGTGTAACTGGTGAGAGATCATATATATATAGCTATAGTAGGAGATGTTCAAATGCTCAAACACTTGAACAGTTGATGCAAGAGATGGATAATTTCTCAGACCCAGGGATAAGAGATATTAGAGACAAGCTTGTTGAAGAGCATCAAGATGTCCATAGTGATTACATTGCATCTTTAGATCCTAGAGGTTATGATGACATGGATTCTGATGGGACCATGTACAAAGGAGGAGGTCTACATAGTATTCATTTGATACTAGAGGAACTGACTTTTTTCTTGGGCAAACATTCAGAAATGTGCATGATTTCAGAGAGGTACTTCATAATTATTCCATTACTAGGAGGTATGCTCTAAGGTACAAGAAGAATGAACCACGGAGAGTGAGGGCTGTTTGTAAAAATGAAAAGTGCAAATGGTTGATATATGCATCATATGAGAGAAACAACAATATATTCACGGTGAAGACATACCATAACAAGCATACATGTGAGACTACTAATAAGAATAGATGGATGACATCAAAAGTCATAGCAGATAGGTACAAAATGCTCATATCAGAGATGCCCACAATTAAGTCAAGGCTACTTTCAAAACTTACCAAGGTGTAATTGAATGCAAAACTCAATTTGACCCAATATAGTAGGGCAAAATTAATAATACAAAAGGAACTTCATAAAGGGTAGTGGAAGAGTTGGGTTGTTAAGATTTTATGCTGAGAAATTTTTTAGAAGGAATCAAGAAGCACTCACTACTACAAAAAGATCTATGACAGTGTTTACTACTGCAGTACTGCTGTATTAGATACTCTAAGAGTGATTGAAGCTGACAAACCAAAATTCAAAAGAATATACATATGCCTTAAGGGATTGTAGACTACTTATTGATATTGATGGAGCTTTTTTGAAAGGGATGTGTAAGGGTGAGTTGTTAACTGTAGTTGGTAGGGATGGAAACAACCAAATGTTCCCTATTGCTTGGGCTGTTGTAGGGTTGAAAACACTGACAATTGGTTATGGTTCTTTCAATTGTTAAGAGATGACTTGGGGCTTAATGATGGTGCAAACTGGACTATTATAAGTGACATGCAAAAAGTATAATTGATTAATTTCACTATGAGATCTTAATGTCTACTATGCTTTTTTGTATGACTAATTTATTTGCAGTTTTTATTATAGGGCCTCATTAGTGCAGCAGGAGAAGTGCTTCCACGAGTCCAACATAGAATGTGTGCAAGACACATTTATGCAGGATGGGGAAAGGACTTTAGGGTAGTTGATTTGAAGATGCAATTTTGGGCATGTGCAAAATCTCCTAATGGTCCAGAATACGAGAAAAACATTAAACTTCTAAAGATGATGAGTGAAGAAGGACAATAAAACTGCTGCAGCTGTATGACCCAGTTCACTAGTGTCAAGCTTTCTTTAAAATTGACCCTAAATGTGAGGTGATAGATAAGAATATATGTGAGGCATCCAATTCTATATTAGTGGAGCCTAGGGTTAAACCTATCATGACAATGCTTGAGGCTATAAAGAACTATGTCATGATGAAATGTATCATAAAAGGGATGAGGGACTGAAATAGTCACATAATTATACTCCAAGAGTATTAAAGAAGTTTAAGCAGATCAAGCAAAGATGCACTGCATGGGATATGGACTGGAATGATCACTATCTTTACGAGGTTAAGGATGGATCTGTGGCTCATGTTGGCAACGTATTAGAGAAATCATGTACATGTAGGAGATGGGACCTTAATGGTGTTCCATGTGACCATGCAGTGGCTACCATACTCTGTGCAGGTGATGATCCTCAACACTTTATTTAATTGATATTCGAAAGAAACTTGCATCAAAATTTTTTTCTTTTTGTTATTAACCCATATTCCATACAGGTGATGATCCTCAACACTTTTTGTCTCATTGGTATTCAAAACAAACTTACATCAAAACTTATGATAATGTTATTAACCCAATTCCTGGAAGAGAGCATTGGGAAAGGGGTGCTTTTGAACCCATTGAGCTACCACTGAAGCAAACAATGCCTAAAAGACCTAAAAAGAGTAGGAAGAGAGAAGTCTTCAAGGGTCATAAAAAGACAAATCTATCCAAAAAAGGAAGGAGGATGATTTGCTCTGTGTGCAACTTGCAGGACATAACAAGAAGAGGTGCTAAAAATCCAATGCAATAGAGCCAAGTAGTAATTATTTAATTGACATTATGTGTATGTAATTCATGTATGTCAGTATTCTTACTTTTTGAGTGTTTTCATGATAGATTAATAGTGGACAAGGCCCATCTGTATTGTATGCATAGGGATGGACTTTACCAAAATGAGTCAACCGATTTGAGAATACTAAATGTAAGTGTAACTGTATATATTTTGGATGAATAAATAGGTGACAAAGCACTGGCACTCTTATTTATTAATCTTGGCAGCCAGGAAGGTCTCGACAAAAATTAATTAGTAAACCTAAGAGAATGAAAATGACAGATTCACGTGCATCTATAGGGATATCAACACAGAAAAGCGCTGTTCAAAATCTAAGCAGAGGCAAAAAGACTAGAGTTGTGTGAATGTTTTGTTGTTTTGGTATTCAAACAAATAGGCTATTTTGTTTTGAAAAATACTGTTCAAAATCCTAGCACTATTCAAAATCTAATCTGCTAGGATCACTGTTTGTTTTGATATTCAAACAGGATATTTTTTTTTATACCAATGTATCCGATCTGAAAATTTTTTGTTGTTTCAGATATCAAATAGGCTATTTTGATAGAAAATTTTGTTTCAGCATAGTTTGTTGTGCAGGATTTTTTGTTTCAAACATGATACTTTGATACTATAAATGATACATTTTCAGAATAATTTATTATTCAGAATCTTATAGGTTCAATGTGTCGATTAATATTTCATTATGTTATCAGTATGTTGCAGGTTTAATGTTTGCAATGAATAATTATCAAAATACATATCTCAATAAACAAAACGGTCGGTATTGTTGCAATGTTTGGAAATACATGTTCATAATATTGACAAAAATATTATTGTAATCCAAAATAGTACTATATAATGGAACAGAATCAGTATAACACCCCAACATCAGTTTTACTACGGCAGAGAGAGACTGCTCTCTGCTTTGTCTTCAACATCCAGGACCATCCATGATAGAATAATAACTACAAGCAAGTACAAACACCACTGATACTTCTTCTTTGGAATTTGACAATTTGCTAATTTCATTCTACATGCCTCCAAGCTCTCTTTATAAAATTTAAACTCATTATCAATGCAACTCTGACTGGATTGAATTGTTGGAACCCCTATATTGTCCTAGGTGAAGCCCTTCTCATTGTCTGTAACTTTGAACTGAGACCCATGTTCATCTGATGGAGCTCTAGAATAAAATCTTTCACATGATCATTTCTGATAGAAGGATCATGCCATCTCCAGAAATTGCAACCGCCACCAGTTAACTGAACATTCAAATCATAAAAAAAATTAAATCAATAAAAATTTTAAAAAAATTGAAAGTGATAGAGACTTCAGCATCTAACGTGCGGTTGATGCACCGATAAAATCTCTGCCCAAGATTCTTCTCACTCTATGACATGATCCTAGCAGCTTTCAAACTGCAATCACAAATTATTGCGGGCTTGTAATCCAAATTCTTGGCAATGCCATTCTTTACGGGAGCAGATCCTCCGAAAGATCATCAGGATAAGAAAAAATTGGAGCTATGAGAGAAATTAGGGTTTGCTTTGGAAAAAGAGGGTCTAAAGAAGCACAGCAAACAATGAAAAATCTTTTCTTTATGACCTCCTGCTTCGGTCGTTGGATTTTCTTTGGACTTCGCTGGAATCTCACAGGGAGGGGTGATCGAGAGGTTTGCCGGGCATGAAAGGGTAACATGGGTTAAAAATGGGGTTAACGAGCGGACTGAGCACCATTTTACCCTCGGTCCCTCAGTCCAACGATCGGTTAAAAAAATATTAAAAAATATTAAAATATTATTTTTGGATAATTTTAAGGATTAAAATAAAACTACATCAGTAAACTAACAAGTAGAGTTGATGGAAGGGCTTCGTAGGTTACGTATTACAAGTCAAGGGACATCAACTACAACGTTTTTAGTTGAGGAACATCGAAGCACAAATTGAAAAATTAAGGATCTATTTGCTTACTTTTGTTATTTTTAAATGCATGAACTTTTTTTGCCTTCTAAACTAAGCACAATGATCTCATTGGAATAACAACGAACATCTTGAGATGTGTGATTGTGCGACCTTTGAGCTCAGACCACTACTGAAAAGCAAACATCTTATTTGATGAGACCTGGCCTCTAAAGCTTTGCGATCAGTGCGGCACTACTAGCCAGAAAGCAAGCCTTCCTCTTTCCAATAATTCTATTCTTTAATAATTGACCTCTTTTAGACTTGTGGCGTTTCGTGACCTACATTTGCAATGAGCTTTCATGGAACATGCGTATGCATAGAAAACTAAAAGGATTTTAATGGTGCCAATTTGTGGTGATGGCGAGGTCTCCAGTTCTATAACTCATTATCTCCAAACCTCCACTCTTCAAATAAATAAAAAAAAAAATTAATATCAAATTTGCTTGTACAAAATTATAGACCCTTTTTTTGAGAGATGCTGTGTAACCACCTTAATGTTCCTTATGGCTCGGACTGTATGGATTACCATATTGGGGAAGCAATGAGAGTGTTATAGTTGAGACCCTTGGTAAGAAAAGAAACAAAGCAGTCTTTACTAAGAGTTATAATTGGAAAAACTTTGTCTTCTTTACTTATTAATTAATAAAAAAAGGAACCCGGATCCTCTGGGAAGTCATCTTGTCAAAAGCTTTGAAGAGCTTAAGGGCTCATTCATTATAGTATCTTGCCAACCACCTCTTCATTCCATTCTTTCTTTTCTTTTTTTTTTTTTTTTTTTGGGGATAAAAAAGGGAAGCATTCTTATACAGGTTTTTGAATTGTGATTCGGAATGATAGTGCGCGTCCAATCTGTCTCTCAAAAGGATAGTGCTCCAAAAAGAATTGCTACCATGTTCTTTAAAAAAGCAGGGAAAAGCCACATAATATAATGTGACTTAATTAAGAGCCCAACAAGAACTTATCTCTGCTCATTCGCAAGCTAACATAAATCATAAACCAAGGAGTGCATCCTGGTTGCAGAAATTCCTCTAGTCAGTACTCATGGCAGAACTCTGTCAATTGTGCAAGTTGGCAAAAATGAAAAGGAATTGGCCAAAAAATCAAATTTAAAGGAGAGCAATTATGAGACCCTCTCTCTTTCCTCCCCTCTCTAGCTTCAGCTTTTGTTAAAGGCTATGGTGAAATAGGTGCAGGTTGATATTCTTCTGGCTGTGGCTTTTGAAGTCGAGCACTAGTGAGAATCTCTTGCTGGACTCTTGATGTCCATCAACCATTCGAATGACCCTGAAGGCTGGCTTTCAATCCATCCATATATATAAAGTATACAAAATTCCTGACGCAAGCACTAGACAAGGATCAATGGTCTGTGGGGGAACTTCGGGAACAAAAAACAAGAGAAAATGGGTTGGTGTAGGCATCCTACAAGGATAGCACCCACCCAGAAAGCAGCAAAGATTGAGACCCAAAACCCCACCTCCAAGTTGATGCCTTGTTGAATTTTGCTATTGCAAACCTGGACAATGCACCGAACTTCCAACAATGCTTCTACGATTCTTTTGTATATATTTCCATTCATACGTAAAGTAGATGCCAAATACGTGGGGTCTGGGAGTATCCCAGTTTTTCTGCAAAAAAATCCGGCTCGTTCTCTGAAGCATTCTCACCCTTTTCTATTGGCTTTAATCAATAATATTCAAGGGGAAGTATGACTTCCATATAATTCAGCATATTCTATATATAACGTGGTTGACAAATAGATTATATTTGGTTTTCCTGATGGAAAGCACCAAAGAAAAAACTTATATCATATGAGGACAGTTCGAGAAAGGATAAATAAACCGCTTTGCTTTGCATTATTTATGACTTCCCATGCATTTTTTCATAAACTTTGCAAATTTTGGATTGTTTTTTGCTGCTTACATCAAACATATCATCTCCTGCATGAATTGCGCAGGGTGGCAATCTAAATTATGAATGATCTCCTCAAGTTAAGGAGACTGCATTAGGGGTCACCAATTAGGTGAACCTAGGTCAAGTATTATAGGCTTAAAATGTGGATGAGACTTTTGTTTGGAGGCATTTGCGAACATGGTTGCAAATTCTTCAGAGATTGATTTATTATGTTGAGTTTATATGCGAGAATATGATTTTTAACCTATACTTTAGTGGTCTTTCTTTTTAATATAACTTATGTTAGTTGTCTAACAAAGGAATCTCCAAACCAACACATACAAAAAAAAAAAAAAAAAAAAGTTTCAAGAATCATGGTCCAGGTTGCAGGATACTAGCCAAGCTAAAACCTGGTCTCTTCAGAGTGTTTTTTTTTTTTTTTTTTTCAGAATTGTTGGTCAATGTAGCATCATTCATTGCTCAATATGTTAGATTTCTCATGTAGAGTTTCCTTTCGTGTTTCACAATTTTTCGAGAGAATTTATTTGTTTATTTTCGGTGATCCTTCTCTTTATTTTCTTCGAAAAATGTTATATATCTGTGGGTTTACTCAGTATTTGTTTCATATTGTCAGTAAGATGTATGGATCGAAGTCATTGATGGTACAGTTCAAATCTAAGTTGTGTGCTTCAAGGAGTAACACAGCTTTAATTTGGTTTTATCCGATTGTGACTTACGGATCAAAGTAAACAGCGTACTTACTCAAATTGTACAGATGATAGCAATAACGTTTGTGGGCAGACCCGAAATTTAGAAAATATATATGCAATTCTAAAGACTGGATAAAGCTTCCACATATACATGGGAAGAATGATGGCTCGCTTCGTTGGAATCCACATGGTGAATAATTAGTGGGACCTGGCATATCTGAAGTTCTACCCCCCTTTTTTTTTTTTTTTTTTTGGTTGTGCCCGAGAATTCAAAGACAGGGAATGGTTCCATGTCTTTTAAAAGATCTGCAAAGGATAGTGCTATCCATCTCCTCCACAGTACGTGGATTTTCTGATTCTAATCGTCTTCTTTTGGGGTCTCTTAATGCTACAGTATTTTTTAAATATTATTTTATTATAAAAAATATTTAAAATATTATCTTATCATCTTTTTATATTTTATTTTTTTAAAAATAATATTTTTTATTTTTTATTTTTTTTTTCTTCTTCGTAGCTTCTCATCACCGCCGCCCGCCTCCCGCTATTCGCAGCCCGCTTTCCTGCTGCCACATGCCGCCCTCCATCCTTCTCCTCCACCCATCTTTCTACTGCCACTCACCCCCTTCTGACCGTCCCCTTTCTCCTTCTCCTCTGCCGCTTGTCTTCCTACAATCATATACCGGCTCCTTCTTCCTCCTCTGTTGCTCGAGCCTATCATCACACGTCGATCTTCGATGGAAAGAGGGATGGTGGTCAATCGGAAAGATGGAAGATGGAGTTGGGCACGACTTCCAAAAATTTATCAGTTTTTTTTTTGTTTTCTAAATTGCATGTCAAATTTGAGTTATTTATCACATCGATCACGTACATGATCAGTTAAAACTGCTTGTTAATAAATAAATCAGTACCATCTATTTTAAAATAGACGGTTGGACAAAAGCCAAATAGGATGATTGAAAAAGGCTTTAGAGCGCCATAATAAAATCCTTATCTCTTCGTATTATGCATGGGCATTTCCGTCATGAAAATATATAATGGGTCCCGCGGACGCTAATATATAATACACACCCACCAGTGCCATGATTCACTCATCCATGTTCATAAATACCGTGGAGATGCAGCGCTTCTCCTTCTCTTTTCTCTTTTAATTTGTATTGTGTTGTGGGGGAGAAGGGAGAGAGAGAGAGAGAGATGAAAGACGTTGAGGGAGGTGACCATGAAAGGCAAGGTAACTAAATCAACTTATCTTTGATGAACATGTTCTTTATGTTTCTATGAAGTTCAATAAAATTTGTGAAAATAAATGAATAAACATGACGGATTCCGTATTCCCTTCCTCTCTCAATTTCGTGTTTTCATTAATTCTATAACTTTTTTTCCCCTTCTTTTGTTTTGGGTTCACAATTTGAGTTCATGTTAGAGGTGGGTGAATGGGGACTTAATTGTATAAGATTGGTCTATATTGCATGTGTATTAGTGTTTTTTTGTTTCTTTTCTTTTTTAATCAATTTCTTTTTTTTTTTTTTTTCTTTATGAGCAAATTTTGTTTTATTTTCCCTCGTAGCTGATAAAAAAGAGTGATGCAAAACTTACATGTTCATCTAGGAAAGTATGCCTAATGTAGCATGTATGGATTTGTTTGATGAGCAATCTTATGACAAAATATAACTTGAGAAGGTCCTACAGCTCCTCTCAACCAACTCACAACTGAAGCAAGTGCCCCTTCTTCTATCCTGATGTGAGTTACGTATGTCTATAGCTCTGTCATGATAGGAACTTTTCAAGTGGTGTTTTTATCGGGTCATTATTCTATATGTTATCCTTTTTAAGTAAGTATATGATGGATGATGGATTCTTCATGGGTTGATGGAAGCTAAGAACTCCTTCTACCAAAAAATTATTTAAATTCATATTAAAATTTTACATCAAGATAACCATCTTCCTGTTCAATGGAATTAAAGAATAGATGTAATCATGGCCCAGAAGGATACTATTCATTATTCATATATAGTGATGGTATCTTCCCCTCTTTTATGCATGATCGGTTGTATAAACCCAGTCTTGAGATGCAATCAATAGTGCTCAAAGCGAATGATTATATCGACCACAACTTTCCACATCACCTTCGACCAAGCAATATGAAACATGGTTTGGAAGCTAAGCAGCTTGCTTCATCTTCTTACTGGGTTCCATAATTAATCTTTATTTTTTGGAGGGTTTAAGATATAATTAACCAGTTTAATGGGTCGAATGCCTTGGTCACATATTCTCTCCAAACCCAATCATCTTGCATGCAATGATCATATTACTTTTCAACAACAAAGTCAGTGCATGAACTTAATCAATAGGCTGGATCAGTGTTTGGCCAGTGGGCTTTGTTCAGGCCCAACTGGTTTCCTAACCATTCCATGGTCCATGAAACGTAGTTTGCAAGGTCCTCAACCTCTGCATGCATGCAGGAACCCTGTGGTCTGCAGCAGCCCACATCGTGGCAGCCGTGATAGGTTCTGGTGTGCTGGCGCTTGCATGGAGTGTTGCTCAATTGGGTTGGATTGTGGGGCCTGTCGTTCTCTTTGGCTTCTCCTGCGTCACCTACTACTCCTCCACCCTCCTTGCCAACTGCTACCGGTTCCCAGAAGCCATAAATGGAACGATCAATCGCTCCTATATTGATGCAGTTAGATCTTATCTAGGTAACCTTAAACCTTCAGAAGAATCGCCATTGTTCATTTTCTCTATGTTCGGTACATTAATACTACCTCTTGTTTCTTCTCAAGGACCAAGAAAAGTGTTCTTCTGTGGATGTGCTCAGTATGTGAATCTATGGGGAACTCTAGTCGGCTACACTATCACGGCTAGTACTAGCATGATGTAAGTCCATTTTATTTCAATTATATTCAGCTTTCTCTGTCTTTTTCTGTTTTTTTTTTTTTTTTCCTCTTCTTTTTGAGCAAATTTGATTGGCTTCATGAGGATGTTTTCTTTATTCTTTGTATGGTGCTGAAGTGCGGTGAGGCGAGCGAACTGCTTTCATAGGCATGGACATGGTGCAAGATGTGATGCTTCTGGGAGCATGTATATGGTAGCATTTGGGGTGTTCCAACTGATTCTGTCGCAGTTGCCGAGCTTGGAGAACATAACATGGCTCTCTGTGGTGGCGGTGGCGACATCATTTGGTTATTCCTTCATCAGCCTTGGCCTCTGTATTGGTAAATGGGTGTCTCATGGAGACTTTAGAGGGACATTAGCTGGTGCTACTGATGGATCATCTGGTGACAAGGCATTTAATGTGCTCCTCGCCCTTGGAAACATGGCTTTTTCTTATACTTTTGCTGATGTCTTGATTGAGATACAGGTAGATATTCTTGTTATCTCCGAGCTAATGATTCTTTCTTTTACTAATTTCTTCTGTACATCCAATGATCACCTGAGACTCAAGCTTTAATAGAACAAGCAAATAGATTCAGCAAGCATATTATATTGATTCTAGCAGTGTTTCGATTAAATTGCTCTAAACAAGATCTAGCTATGCATGGAACTAGAAATGTATTTTCATCAACTTGAATAAATAAGCGCGAAACTTAGAGAGGGTTTCAATTTCATGAATGACAGGACACATTGAAGTCACCACCTCCAGAGAACAAGACCATGAAGAAGGCGACGTTCTACGGACTTGGGCTAAGCACCATCTTCTACCTATCCCTTGGTTGCATAGGATATGCTGCATTTGGAAATGATGCTCCTGGTAACATCCTCACTGGCTTTGGATTCTATGAGCCCTTCTGGCTTGTCGACATAGCCAATATATGTGTCATAGTTCATCTCATTGGGGCATACCAGGTACAAATCTAATTCAAGCATTAGAACCTAAGTTTTTGCATTACCTGAATCCCTACAAGTCGATCTTTTATTGACTTTAATGACTCCCTTCAGGTCTATGCGCAACCAATCTTCTTCCGGTTTGAGAACTATATTGCCTCTAGGTGGCCAGAAGCCAAGTTCATTCACACAACCTACTATGTCAGAGTGCCATTTACAGAGGTTGGCTCACTGAGCTTTACGCTGTCGAAGCTTGTCCTGCGAACTATCTTCATCATGTTCACGACTCTGGTCGCCATGCTGCTGCCTTTCTTTAATGCAGTTCTAGGCCTTATTGGTGCTTTAGGCTTCTGGCCACTATCAGTTTATTTTCCAGTGGGCATGCACATGGCTCAGAAAAAGATCAGAAGGGGAGCACCAAAATGGTTCTTGTTGCAGGGTCTTAGTTTCCTTTGTCTACTAATCTCTCTTGCTGCAAGCATTGGCTCTGTGGCTGATATTGTACATAACCTTAAGGTTGCTGCTCCTTTCAAGACTGTTTACTAGGGGTGTGCTGATGAATCCACACATCGCATTTTGCTGTTGCTGCTGGAATTAACTGTGATGTAAGGAAATTATTATGAGAAGCCAAATATGAATCTAAAAAATATTGGATTCTGCCATGCAGTTAGTACTGATACCATATGCCTTGAAGGAGGCCAAACACCTGTGGTACTCCCTGAGAAATTAGAACATAATTATTAGTCTCTCAAAGAACTATCCTTTTTAGATTGTTGATTAAGCCTGTTAAAATATATCTCATAATCTTAAAGGAACAAATGGTACTTTTTTTTTTTTTTTGGAATTTATTGACTCTGACTCTAGACATTGTTCACCAATCAAAGCTTCGACATCTTTTTTCTGATGATAAATCAGAGCTTCAATATCAAAAGCCTAAACATGCCTTATGTGCCATAGATGAGTGTACAGTTCTGATGTTGCCTTGAAGCAAGATAAGTGGATTGTTACAGAGCAAGAAGTATGGATGCAATCTGGTTCTCAGGCTAGTGTGTTTTTTTTGAATGTATTTAACTATGGTGTGTGATTTTTATCCACTCTGTGTTATCGGCAACAAATCTTGTTAGGATTTGACATCTCGAGATTCGGTCCACATTGAGTCTATAGTGAAGTCCGCGATAAAAAACGGAGTCCAAGCAAGATCATCTCAAACGGAACTCGGACGGAGGAGATATGCACGAGAAAAGTCGGCACGGAACTCGAAGCGGCAGAGGACTTCGACGGCCGGCAGAGCGGCGGCGGCGCGGCGCCAGGCGCGGCAGCATGTGGGTCGGGCGCGCAGGGCGCGGCTCAGGCCCAGGCGTGCAGAGCGCGCGGGCTGGCTCAGGCCCAGTCCCAGGCACGTGAGCGTGCGGGCAGGCCCAGGCCCAGGGGCGCCCTAGAGCCCGATAGCCCGATCCACCGTGGACCGGGTGGTGCACAGCCCACCGCGTGGACCGCGTGGGCGTTTCCCATGCATTTCTTGCGGTCCACGGCACTGTTCCGTGGATCGATCACGATCGGACGGCTCTAGTAGCTTGCGATCTCGATCTAATGGTTTGGAAGATTTTTATTACTTGATTTGGGCCGGATTATGACTCCTAAACAGGATCTAACTTGGTTTAAGGCTTTAAAAGGCCTGATGCTCAACAGATGGGTGGTGGTGGCCTGATGATCCGCGCAGCTTCATTGCCTGTGGAAAACCCGAACCCGTGAAGAGAGAGAGAGAGCACGTGGCGCTGAGAAGAAAGGAGTAAGGAGGCTCCTGGACAGCAGACAGCGATCACTTCAGGGTTTAGAGGGGTCTTCCTAGAGAGAGAGAGCTTTTGTGAAGAAGAACTTCCTGTGAGGGAGAAATTGGGTGTATGAGGATTGAGAGTGAGATTTCTTCTTATAATATTTCTTTTTCTCATAGTGAAGTTTG
Organism: Elaeis guineensis; assembly: GCF_000442705.2. Classification (NCBI taxonomy): domain Eukaryota; kingdom Viridiplantae; phylum Streptophyta; class Magnoliopsida; order Arecales; family Arecaceae; genus Elaeis; species Elaeis guineensis. The sequence goes on from NC_026001.2 coordinate 10,001,410, forward strand.
CATACTTCGTGGAGCGAGCCTTTTTTGGTTGATCTACGTATTTGATTGTTTTTGTTTTATTTCTTCTTTCTTCCTGCTGATCACACGGTATCGAAAAGATCTGAGAGTGGTATCCTGGCCAGACATCCATCCAACAAGTGGTATCAGAGCAAGACAGTACAAGACACAGATTGCAGCGGTGGTGAGCAAGACTGAAGATAGAGAAGACAGGATCAATCAAGTGGAAATCAACAAGTTTGATGGAAAGAGTAATTTTTTCTTATGGCAGGTAAGGGTAAAGATGTGCTCATCCAACAAAAATTGATTGATGCTCTCTTGTGAGGAAAGCTAACCACCATGGAGGTGCGGGATTGGAAACGGCTACAGATGCAGACGGTGAGTACTATCCGCATGTACTAAGGATGAGGTGGTGATCCATGTGCTTAGCGAGACTTCTCCGACGGTGCTGTGGTCGAAGCTCGAGGAGTTGTACATGGTGAAGTCTCTCACCAACACTCTTTTTCTTTGGAGGTAGTTTTACCAGCTGCGGATGGGTGAAGATAGAGCGTGCAGAGTATCTAAGTCACTTCCAGAAATCCTCACCGACCTTCTCAGCGTTGGTAAGAATGTTGAGGGAAGACCAGGCGTTGGTTTTGCTGGCATCGCTTTTCCCTTCGTACGAGTCCTTGTAACTGCTCTTCTAATAGGGAATAGCACAATCAAGATGGACGAGGTCACCACAGCGATACTCCAGAACGAATTTTAGGAGGGAAACCCAGCTTCGAGCTCAGATGCGGTAACTCAGCTTTGTGGCTTTTGGGGAGCAGGAGGCGATAGATGGAGCGACAGTAGATCGCGATGGGACGGTCCAAGTCCAAGAGAGATTTGAGCAAAATCAGGTGTTACCGGTGTGACGAGTTGGGCATCTAGCCAGAATTACTCTCAACTCAAAGATCGAAGATGGCTGCTGTAGCAACGATCAGTAGCGATTCAGAGGAGATATCTGAACTGACGAGGTATCTATTTCTTCCAATAGTGGATATTAGATTCTGCATGCACCTATCATGTATGTTGCAGAGAGGAGCAGTTTGACTCCTGGAGAATAGTAAGGGCACTTTTATCTACTGGATGGATCGAGCTGTGTATCAAGGCATCGGGACGGTCAGCTGAAGGATACATGATGGTGAGTAAGGAGATTGAGAGAGATCCGATATATACCGATTTCAGACGGAATCTTATCTCACTGAGCAGACTGGATTCGAGAGGCTACAGGACGATAGCTGGTGGAGAATCCTGAAGGTACTATGGCGATAGGATTTTCTGGAGGGAAAGAAGGAAGGAGAGGACATTATTACTGCGGGAGCCCAGTGCAAGGTGGAGCTTAGGACCAGGTGGAGCCCAAGTGAGGTGGAGCTCTAGTGAGGTGGATCGGGCACGAGACAGGAGACTCGGAAGGACAAGAAGCGACGTCGCAAGGTGAGATTCCTATTACCACAAGATGATGCCGGAGCAGGTCTCAAGTCAGGAGGAGCACAGTGTACGACGGAGATGGATCAAGCGGTCTGTCTCGACTCCCATATTTGTCCATCGATGATCAGCAGACGAATGCCCCAGATATGGGGCGGGGAGATCCAGAAGCTCTCGGAGTTAGAGGAGACGAATATCGAGTCGAGGTGGAGATTGTTAGGATTTGACATCTTCAGATTCGATTCACATTGAGCCATAGCGAGGTCCGCGATAAAAAATGGAGTCCAACGAGATCAAGATCACCTCAAAGGAGCTGGACGGGAATCCGGAAGTGGCACGGAACCAACGTGCGGCGGAGGACCGCCGACGGCCGGCGGTGGGTGGCAGCACATGGGTCGAGCACGCAGGGCATGGCCTCAGGGCCCTAGGCCCAGGCGCGCGGGCGTGCGGGCGACTCAGGCCCACGGGCACCCTGGGGCCTGATAGCCCGGTCCACGTGGACCGAGGGTGTACAGCCCACTACGTGGACTGTGTGGGTGTTTCCCACGCATTTCTCATGGTCCACGATATTGTTCCATGGATCGATCGTGATGGACGGCTCTGGTAGCTTGCGATCTCAATCCAAAGTTTGGGAGGTTTTATTATTTGATTTGGGCTGATTAGGACTCCTAAACAGGATCTAACTTGATTTAAGGCCTTTAAAAGGCCTGATGCTCAACAGACGGGTGGTGGTGGCCTGGTGATCACGCGCGGCTTCATCACATGTGAAAAATCCGAACCCGTCAAGAGAGAGAGCATGCGGCGTTGAGAGAGAAGGAGTAGAGAGGCTCCTAACAGCGGACAGTAGTCACTCCAGGGTTTCAGGAGGTCTTCTTAGAAGAGAGCTTTTTGGATTGTGGGAGAAATTGGATGTACGAGGATTGAGGATGGATCTTCTCTTGTAATATTTTTTTTTTCATGGTGAAGTTTGAATGCTTGTGAAGGTGAGTTTTTTTTGGCTGATCCACGTATTTGATTATTTTTGTTTTATTTCTTTTTTTTCCTGCTGCATTGCGCGGTATCGAAAAGATCTGGAGGTAGTGTCCTAGCAGATATCTACCCAACAAATCTAGACGGAAAGGATAGGTTAGGTCTATACTAATTAATTAGCTTGATATCTTATGGGCGTGTGTTAGGCTTGTAAAGCAGTATATTGATCTAGAAATTTATGATGCTTTAGCTAGATTGTTTCTGTTATAACCTACGGGCTATGTTAGGTGAACTTTCTACATTAGGTCAAACTGCGGTGGCTTATTAATTCCTAGCTTTATTGAATAATGCTTATGTCAGCAGTTAAAGACTGATAGATCCATCTGACTTACTCCTCATGAAATATCACCCAAAATCAAAGTATGACCAACTTCAACATTAGCATCAACATGAAAATTATCTACCGATTCGGCATTGGAGACAGACCTCAGGAATTATGTAGAAGAAAATCCAGAATAACTGAAGAAAATGAAACACCAGTCAACAACTCAACTTTCTAGACAACACCAGAGGCAATTAGGACTCCAGTCGGCATAGGTTTGCCCAAGAAAACTTAGCACCAACTCTTGGCATACATGAATAGGATTTCATGGTGCACCAAAGGACTAACTTCTGTTAACACTAATGACCTGCACCATATTTACCTCTTATATCCTAAAAGCTTTGTTTAAAATAAAGCTCGTTCTTGGTTCGTTCAGGTGATAAATGTTAGGTTGGAGTTGTTGGTATAGCCTGCTTTGGTTTTCTACGACTCAATACTAAACATATTTTATTATAACCTATGTGTGGTTAGCAAACCATAATGTTTCGACCAATCATACTAGGAAATAAATTACAAGCACTTGATTTAGATTTTAAGAGGTAGAAGATTTCTGAGCGGGTACAAGCATGATCGGTCGCTTTGATTAGGTTGAAGCAGAGTGTCTGCAAACTGAAAGCCTGTACGACTGTTTGCTATTGGATAAAAGAGTTAGGTAACCATTAACATATGTTTGAATCTAATCTCAAGGTGGTTCCATGTACCTTCTAACTAATGTTATCTATAACTATGTAAGATGGTTTAGCTTGCCAATGTCTTCTCTTGCCGTAACAAAGCTCCTCACCTCATCAGAAGTAACAGGATGGAAGGCCAGGTTTGGACTGGCCCGAAGTAGGAGCTGAAATGCCTGCTAGCTGTCAAACTTAGGTTATTGTTACTAATTTTTTTTCTTTTTAACTGCACTGTATGCAGTGTGGCCGCAGCCAATCACGGCACTTGGTTCCTGTGACGATACATTGAGACGCATACATGATAAATGGGTCCTATAGAAGGTGATTACCATGATTGGTTGCGGCCACACGATGCATACAGTGTAGACAATAATTTCTCAATGTGAATTGGACAAGAAATTTATCTATGAAAATGAGAGCAAAATCTTGTGCCTGGATTCGCCACAAACTGTATTAGATTCGCATTAATTATTGATTGATGAGATAACGACTTTTGTCAAATAAAGTGGATATGCTAATCACATCATCTGTGAGGAAGAAAAGAGAGTGTGGCCGTCCTTATCTTGTGTTAATTAATTTAAATCCAATTACTATTGACAGGATCAATAAACATCCAAACACAAAAAGAGCAGCATTAGTAACATATAGTCGTAATTATGGATTTTAATCCTCAAATCTGTGAGTAAGAAAGTTTACCCTGGAGTCAAAACATGTGGTATGCAGTGTGGAATAAAAATATGATATTTTATCCTTCTTCAATTTTATTTTGGACTGATATTGACTATAATGAAAGTTGAATTTTCACGTTCTATTTACGAATTAGGTCAAGACGACAATAAAACTATGACTATTTGTATTGCATGACGTGCCTGTGCACACAGTAGTGTAGCATTTCTTGTTGGTTATCAAAATTTATTCACTCGAACAACTTCACATGAACATACCCTCGCCAATTATTTTCCATTTATTTTCTTGGCATGTTTAATCTTGTATACATCTAAATACATCCTCTTAAACATGCAAATATCTAAACATGCAACTTACCGTTTTTAAAACTGAAACAATATAGTTTTTTTTGAATGATTTGATTCAGAATTTGCATCTTGAGAACAAGCTGCAATTTCTGTCGAATTATAGCCGCTGGAAAAAACAATGATGACTTCAATAGGAAGATACCAAATGCCTTTCCATTCTTATCGTTGTCTCAATAATTTTCTTTTATTTTTGAGATATCATAATCTCAATGTATCTTGTTACAAGATGCAAGATTCCAAGTACAAAGAAAACGACTCCATTCTCAATCTTGTTTGTAATATGATAGAAATGGTGCTGAATTGTTTATGCCGTCAACTTGCAAGACACTCAATATTGCAACACCAATGCAATATATTCCGTCAGTTATGTCTTCCATCTTCCACCTTCACGCATCCATTACTTGTAATTCTAAAATTCTTTCTTGCACCCTTCTTTTATGGGATAGCAGACATAATCCCTATCTCATTCCCTGTTTCCTGTTAGCAGCCCCAGAGATAATCCAAGGTGTGTCACACCATGCTACAGTCGCCTCCATGCCCGCGATCACCGACGGTCGGGTCCCCTCCCCACCTTGCAAAAAGAGGGACCGGGTTGTATCTTTCGCGCGACGTAAGGATTCACCCACTCTCGAACGAACAACCGTTGGATCGCGCAATGGTTGCTTCGAGAAATTCCGGAGTGCTTCGAGATCTGTGCAGAGCGCGATCCGACGGGCGTCGTCAGGAAAGAAGATCGATCGTTCTTTCGCGCGAAAGATACAACTCAAAAATAAGGGTAAAGCTCCACTACGCCATGCTTTAGGTTCAGACTTCTACCCTGCCCTATGCCTTGGGTTTAAGACTTCCCTCACTCTCTCTCTCTCTCTCTCTTTTTTTGGGAGAGGTTGAGACTTCTCCAAATCCAACTAAGCCTTAAATTTTATGGACCCACGTACCTACGTGAAAGAAAACATAGAAGATTTCGCATACCCCACCCTTCGTCTCTCTTATTCCAACCACCTCACCGTACCAACCTTCCCTCCTCCCACTCCATCAAGGTTTTCCGGTTGTTCAAAAATCTTTAGGAAAAAAGATATTAATTCTGGATGTTGTTTAACTTAGCTAAATGTTATATATATATATATATATATATATATATATATATATGATCTTTTCAAGCAACCAAATGGATCCTTAATGAAGTACATTGCTGCAATAAATATTTTACCAATTAAATAGATGAAAATTTTTATGCTTTCAGGAAAAAAAAAAACAGTTTTTAGGGATCATCTTCCAACTTCCAAGCAACCAGACCTTTAATAAATCTGGTCGATTATAACAAAAAAATATCTTACCACAAAAATAAAATTTAAAAAGAATATTCGAACAACACGTGCGCGAAATTTTCCGCATCACGTGTCAAAAGGACCGGGCGGTGGCGGACCGCATCAGCACCGGCTGAGGCTGCCCGGCGCACGCCGCCATGGCCCGCTCGAGCCCGGCGACGATCTCGCTCATGGTGGGCCGGTCCTTCCCGTCTGGGCTCACACAATCCGCCGCCAAATAGCCCACGAACGCCACCGTCTCGATCTCGCTCGGCGTCGGCGGCGGCAGCCGCTGGTCCATCACACGGTGGACATCATCCTCGTCAATGTGCGGTACAGCGTACTCCACCAGGTTCGTCGGTGTACCACTCTCATCATTCCGGTGTACCGCTCTGCACCCGGTCAGCAACTCCAGCAACACCACACCAAAGCTATAGACGTCGCTCTTGGTGGTTAGGTACTGAAGCCGGTAGTATTGGGGGTCCATGTATCCGACGGTGCCCGCGGCTCGTGGAGACGATGGATCCCGTGTATCCTCGTCGTCCGAGGAAGGGGAGAGGAGGGAGAGGCCGAAGTCGGCGACCTTGGCCGTCCACGTGGCGTCGAGCAGGATGTTGGAGGACTTGATGTCCCGGTGTATGATGGGCGGCACCGCGTAGGCGTGGAGGTACTCGATCCCCCGCGCCGCGTCGAGCGCCACCCTCAGCCGCGCCGCCCACGAGGCCAGGGGCGAGACGGCGAGCTTGTGGAGGTGGTCATGGAGCGTGCCGTTGGCCATGAACTCGTACACTAGAACTCGCTCCCCGCTTTGGTTGCAGAAGCCGAGGAGCCGGACGAGGTTCTTGTGGTTGACTCTGGAGAGGAGAGCCAGCTCGGAGAGGAAGGCAGCTTCCCGGTCGCGGTCGCGGCGGCGGCGTTGGTCGGCGTGGGAGGTGGAGGCGGAGGAGGCGGGGTCGGTGGGGCGGAGGGGGGCGGCTCGGCGCGCTTGATGGCGACGACGCGGCCGTCGTCGAGCACTGCACGGTAGACGGACCCGAAGCCGCCGGAGCCGATCTTGTGGTCGTCGGAGAAGTTGTCGGTGGCCGCAAGGAGGACTGCCAACGGGTATTCCTTGATTGTTGAGCTGTGACCGATGCTCAGCTGCCGGTTGATCAGCGGGTTCGAGTATTCCGCAATGTCCCGTCGAATTCGGTCACTCGGCACGCCCGGCGGCAGCGGCGCCTCTGCTGCTCCGGCATGGAGTCCGACGGTGTCGTGGATTCGGCCACTGTTTCTGTAAATTGGGAGAATGATGAACCATACGGCGGCTGCCAATAATATGACGGCGAGGCTGACGGAGCCAATTACTATAAAGACTAGCCTTCTCCTGCTACCGCTACTTCTTTGAGGCGGTGGTGTTGAATTAGACCTTGGAGGTGGCGGCGGCGACAGCGGCGGTAAAGGATTAGCTTTGGGTGCAGAACTGCATGGCTCGCAGATGGCGGCGCCCTTGCTGCAGATGTTGGCGGAGCCTGCGAGGACGCAAGAGCAGGTGGACATCCGCACGCAAGCTCCGGGGAGGACCCGTTTGAAGACCATGGGATGGGGCTTGAAGATGTCATTCCCCCAGCAAAACAAAGAGTAATTGACCATGAGTACCCCACACAGAGCATTGCCTTTGGCTTCAATTGCAACAAATTGGGACTTGGAGAGGCCGTTTGGTAGCTGAGAGTTCTCCCCCCAACATTTCACTGTTCCATTGGTACTCAGAGCACAAGTCCGATTCTCTCCTAAGGCTAATGAGCTGATCTCGAATGGATTTCTCTCCACTTCCGGAGCTCCGATTCCCCAACAAACCAATTCACCAATCTTGGAGACGGCGCACGCGTGCCGGGATCCGGCTGCGAGTGTGAGGTAGGAGCCGTTGGGCTTCTGGCTTACAACGGTCGAATCATTTCCAAAGCATTGGATCTGTTGGGATGCCGGCAGTAATCCACAGACGAAATCTGCGCCGACGGCGATGTCGGTGAAGTTGAGCCCTCGAGGGACGAGGAGCTGCGGCCATCTCCAGCAGTCGAGTTTGCGGATGGCGCCGCCTCGGAGGCCACAGACATGGGTGTCGCCGGCGGAGAGGGAGACGAGAGAAGGCCCCCGGTAGAGGCGCTTGGAGTCGGGGATGGAACTGTTACCGGATTGTTGCTTGAATTCCCACCAGCGCATGGTGGATAGAGTACCGGCGGGGAATGGTATGGAAGCGAGCGCACAGAGGAAGCCATCGCCGGCGGCGATGGCGGTGTAGGATGAGTTGTTGGCGGAGGGGTAGTTTCGCTGGACTCTTTTGGCTATGCTGGTGCAGTTGAGGTCGAATGGGTTGGGGGAAAGGAGGAGAGCGCAGACGATGGTTTGATTGGAGACATGGGAGATTGCTATGGTGGATAGATGACAAGAGATGGTAGGAATTGTGATCAAGAGGAGTAGGAGTGATAGGAGGAGGGGTGGGGAGTGGTTTGGGAGAGACATGGGAAAGGAAGAGGGGAGGGTGAGGGAATAGGGAATGGCATTGTAACAAGGACTGTGGGGGACAGAGCGGCGTTTGAAGGATGGAAACAAATTGTTCTGTTTTCTTTGGATGTATTATTTGTGTGGGATGAGATGGTTTCGGGTGATGAGTGAGTTGGGTGGCGAGCCTGGGGTGTGGGGTAAACGCGGCTTCAGAAGACCGATTCGTTTGAATTCGATAACCCAAGCTAGACTGTTGGTGTATTTTTTTTCTTCCTTCTTTATTTTTTTTTAATAATAAAATAAATATCATATATATATATATATATATATATATATATATATATAATAAAATAAAAATTTCTGTATTGGTAGAGACTCCATTTGACACGTTGGTTTTGAAAAAAAAAAAAAAGTCATGTAGAGAAAATAATCATAGACTTTGAAGCAAAGCTCACGAAAACTAACAGAATCTCGTGCTAGCGGAAGCTCGCAAGGCAGGAGGAGCGATGGAGGGAGTGGAGGTGATGGTTGAGATCGAGGTGTAGGTGAGGGAGATTTGAGGAGGAAAGCTAATACTAATGATGATAGAGAGAAAGACGATGGTAGAAACTTTCGGGAGATGACAACGAGGAGAACAGGAGATGGTTAGTTCTTTTTTTTAGTGATCTGTGGGAAAGAAAGCACTTGAGAAAAATTAAATGATAAAGACGATAATGAGAGGAAGGCAACGCAAAAACCGACGACAATGGCAGCGGGGAATTGAAGGAGATAGGTGAGGACTTGTGAAGGTTTGAAATTAAAAAAAAAAAAAAATTCTGTGCATTGCGTAAGTTAATATATTAGTATTGTATAATTTTTACATTCATATATCCATGAGAATTAGCATGTAAAATATCTCAAAAAAAAAAAAAAAAAAAATATATATATATATATATATATATATATATATATATATATATAAAAGAGGTACCATAGAAATTTATAATATAACAATCTAATTTGTATGATTAGCCACGTAAGCCGTAACTTAACACAATGTGGTAACAACCCAATCAAAACTTTGACCAATTTTCATTTCCAGTTTTGCCATAATCACCACTGATGGGTGTAAACTAAACTTGAGTCTTTTGACACCTAATTGCGTGGAAAGGGGTACGGGCCAGGCAAGATGGCTTGGAGGGAGGGGCGAAAGGGAGACTCATCTCATTCTCTTTCCTACTTTAAGTCCCTGCGTCTGCTTTCCTTTTCTTTTCTTTTCTTTTTTTATATTTATATATGTACCAAAAAGTCTGTTTTAGTGGAAAGAAAAGTTAGGATGTTTTTGTCAAATCAAAATAATTTAGCAGCCTTTATGATTTTGCTCACATGATTTCTTTTGATGAATCTATCAGCAAATATGCATCCATGGCTCATATATTTGAATTGGTCCTGAATAATAAAATGATAAGTGAGTTTTATAAAAATTTCAAGAAATATGAGCAAGCCATGTTTCATGTAATTAAACTTTTAACATTACATATCCGGAAATAGAATTTATGAATTACAGAAGCCTTCTTTTGAGTACACTGATGTTTGTGTGGTGGAGGTTAAAAAATACCAAGTCCATTCTACTGTAGATTGAGTTGTCAAGAATGGAGGTTTTAAAAAAAAGAAGAAGAAGAAAAAGAAAAGTTAGATTGTGAAGTAGGAAGTCATGCATTTGACCATAAGCATCAAAAATTGATGTTAGTTGGACAGGACAAAGCTATTTTATCATATCTAGTCCTATTTGGTTGGAGGAAAGTGTAAAATGTTTCAAAACCCTTGCCATCCGGATTAACCCTATCATGTCAACAATATTGTTAGCTCCAAATTAAAGGGGAGAGATGGTGGAAAAGAAAATGATATTTTGCAGAGATTGACAAGATCTTATTTGATTTAATCTATGGTTAAAACCATTCCATTAAAATAACATGATGTATCTTATTACAATTTATCCATCCGTTTTTGTCCCAAGGTCATTTCATTTATTTCACCAACAAGGACAAAATTATTACTTCCTAACCAAACAAGTAATTGAATACCAAGTCGAGCGTCAAACAATTAATCTAATTAGGTGCTCTACTATTGCAATTCAAAGATTGATCTTTTCGGAGGACAGGCCCCGAAAAATCAAAAGCTAGCTAAAAGATCCTTCACTTGGAATACTCTTACTCTAATTACTTGAACACTAATAAAAATTATATTATCTATATAATGTAATATAAATCAAATTATAACATTTTTATAAGAAAAATAAATTATAGCAACCAGCAAGAGGGTATTGCCTCTATATTCATAGCATATGGAGCCGTACATATTTTACCTTCTATAGCATTGTAATAGCAACATACAACCTTAGGCTAACTATATATTTTTGACTACCAATATATATACCCATAACATGTCCTATGAAGGTCCAAAATAGGAATGGCAGAGGACATCAATTTCCTCTACCTAGTTTTGATAAATATTTTTCTTTGAAAAGAAGCAATATAGGAAAGGAGAAATCAGAAAATTTCAAAGATGACATAAGATGATTTATATGTCTAATCATAACAACAACTCAGTGAAAATAACTGAGAGAATTCATGGGATACAGCCTTTTAATTTTTTTTTTTTTTTGTGTCTAAGGGGGTGGGGCAGAGCGTCTTTGATGGAAGAGTTTGAAAAGTTTGTCTACTTCTAATTAAATCGATGACTGGAGAAAGAAGTGTTTGAACGGCAGCCATTGACAAATTGACGTCCATGATGGGAACATCATTGTGTTGGCGACTGCTGTTGGTCTTTTCTTTTGGTTGGTGGTAAACTATGGATCCCAGTTGGCGTCTAGAAAAAGCCTTTCATAGTTAGCATGCCATGTAATACGAGGTTAGTATAATTCATTAGATGGACATATTATTGGTGTAAATTAAGCACTAATCAACAAGTGGTACTGAAGCTTCTTCTTGGCACTATATTTTGGCTGCCACTTAGAATTTTAGTTCATATAATATATTATTCTCAATGAAGAAATTAAAGTTTACTTTACAAAAAAGATATTCTCCTCATCCTCCTAGGCTAGACTACTCTAATCTTTGGTGACTGCAATCATATTTTCTTTTAGGATTTTTTTTTGTAGTTGTTTAAGGCATTGCTCTGGATCTTACTTCTTTGGCTCATTCTTTTATCTGGTCATTAGAAGTAAAATCATCAACTTTCCATCTATGTGATCCCACTAGTAGTTTTAGTAATCAAACAAGATGGCAAAGGAAAAATGTGATTTAAACAAATGAAGCATGTCCGATTCTTTGAGTAATTAACGTTGGTCTATGGCTAGTCAGTAGATTGGTTGGAGACTTTAACCAAATATGATTGTTCTAAAATATAAAGATAGCTAGGAGAGTACCGGCTTGAAATGTACATACAGCCAAAATATTTAATCAATTCTCCCCTTCTATCATCAAAATTTTTGTCCATAAGGGTCAGAGACCTATGTAGCTGCATTTTTTTCCCCAAATTTATTTCGATAAAAAATATATAATTGCATCATTTTCAATAATATAAGAAATTGGATACGGAGATTTCAAACGATGACATGACCACATATAATTCTTGTAATGCCTAAATAATCCAAAGAAAGTGTGAAGATTGGCGTGTCGTTATTCAAAAACTATGCATGATTCTAGCCAATGACGACTCGATTTTGCTGATTGGCACTTACTGTTAACAGACACATGTTGTGGAGTTATAAACAAAATCATAAACTCTCATCATGACATGATTTCAAGTTCCTAATGAAGCTTTGTCCTTCACTTGACAAATTAGAATTGACGTGCTGATGTAGTATTGTGACTAGATCGACCGATGAAAGGAAGTAATCTATACAGAATTTTCGACAAGTTGCATTTAAACAAGAATTTCTTTATAAAAGATTAATATATCAAAAAAAAAAAGTTTAACGTATAAACTCCCAGATAAACAAGCCCTTCATAAGCTGATTAAGCTACTTAGATTGTTATTATTGGAACTTCAAACTACAAATTGTCGAACACTTTTCTTCCCAGAGAAGCCATCTAACAAAAAGACACCAGCTTGGAACAACTTGCGTGATGGCCTCGCCCGCCAACCCTGCCGTGTACTTCACTCAAAGATTATGTTGGCCAAAGACCATTCACCAAGGTCAACCAAATCAGAAGTTAAAAACTTTGTTTTGCACTCTCAAATCTCAATATCAAACTCCCTTTTCTTTATATATGTGATAACCAGGTCCACCTTTCATTTGGCAGATCAATCAAACCACGAAGCAACATGCATGAAAGCATGCGTATTGCTCTCTTTTTTATTTTGTCCTTTCATCTGGATATTCCTTCTCGATCAGACCTTAACCCATTAATTAATCACTCCTATGATCATGGTGGCCAACTTGGAGTCCAAGGTGGGCAGGCAGAGATTTTGGAAATTTGTGACACCACCTACATAAATGTTTTCCTTGTTGAGTGAGAAAACCTGCCTTTGTTTTTAACATACTAATAATTGGATTTGGCCAGGGAACGTGAAGGAAGATTTGCATCCAAGTCCAAATCATTCGTGGACTTGTTTATTTATTTATTATTATTTATTTTTGGCTACAAGTGGATTTGTTTAAATACATTAAGGAATCTTGTCAACATTGGACCATCAGTTCGAGATGAACCTTGCATTGTCGTATAGTATGGCTAAGAATTGAAAACAACCTAGTTGTGTTTGCTAGCATCTTCGTAACTGGCTTCGACGTCTGCTTGAACCAAGGACCTGTGAGTTTTATTTTATTTTATTCTATTTTCTTGTTATAGGAGGCTACGAAGGGTGTGCATATGATAACATTGTTAGAGTTTTTGAGAAAAATTCAAAATATTTTTTTCTTCCAAAAATTCTTAAAGTTTTGATTATGAATTTAATTTCATATTGAAAAGAGATAATTTTTTTTTGATGCTTTTATATTTTTGTTATTTACCTATGCTTGTTTGGATCAAGAAGAAAAATGTGTTTTACACCACACACGTGCGCTGCTCGGCCTAATGTGACTCACATGTGCACCAAAGCATCTCCTTGTTTGCACCTCCCATGAATTCGATTGCAGCTATAAATCATACATTATTATTTAAATGGCGATCTCATCAAGCTCCATTGAATAATTGAAAGCATCACATGCATTGGCATCCGCCACCTATTCCTATGAATAATTTAAGCAAATTATAACATAAAAAATTTCATATAAATAATTTGAAAGGTATAAAATAATGGACAGTATCAACTTGCAGGTGGAAAGATTCCGGCAATGTCACCTTTAGAAAATTACATCTTGCGGAGCTGCTATCAAACAATTCTACCCGGCCAATTAAGTATCAAAAAGAGAAAGCTACAAAAATGTTATGCATTTCATGTGTCTCCCTGCTGCATTTCTTGCTTCATTCAATCCCATACTTCTTATCGCTTGTCTGACAAATGGCCGTTCTCTATGGTCTTCCGTCGTTGGCTATGAGCTATCAACTAGACGGTTAAGTATTTACTACCCATTAAAGTTAGATTTTAGTCACTGACCGTTAAAATTTGCTGCCTTCCTTGTTCTGGACAAAGAACAAAGTCAAAGTTCTTCCGTACTATCCTGTACCTACCGCACCGTATATCGTGCAAATAGTATACTGGTATAATACCGTATTTCTGTTTGGTATACGAGCCAGTCACCGGTTCCGAGCTGGTCAAAGCCGAGCAAAACCACCTTGCACCATGCGGTACCAGCCCATACCATCAGATTTTTCTTAGCCAGGAGTAAAGGGAAAAAAAAAATAGAAGCCAATCTGTACCATTAAAGTTTTCATAGCTAGGAGTGAGAAAAAAATTATTAGGAGCCAATCTCCATATGGGATGATGTTATAGCATACCATACTAAATCATTTGTGAGATATATATTGTACCATACTAAAGTGGTATTGCACTGATATGATTTTCAGTACCAATTTTGTGCTACATTTAGATTTGAAGTCTTTAATCATCGCAGAAAACAAGCAAAATGGACTTATGGTACCCAACAAGATTAATGCTAAATCGCATTCTTCATTCTTTACAAAAGAATATCTAAAAACAAAACTTTGTACACATTTCCCTTTTGCCAGTCTAGGCCTAACATGTCAAGGCATATAAGCTCTTAGGATAAGCCTTAAATAATGATTTTTTTTTTAATTTTTAAAATATTTAAATCAAAATTAAATTATATTTGAAAAAAATTGATCCAAATCAAATTAAAATTAATGATTTAGATTCAATTTCTAATATATAATTTTTACTTGTAGAGCGGATACGGATATAGACCGATTCAATCCGTTGCCATTCTACCATCACATCTTAGCTCTCTTCACAAGTATTGTTGCAAGCTTATAAATTTTCTAAAATTTAAAAAATTTATTCTCCTTGTTCATCTCTTTTAATGCTTTTGAAAATTTTCAAAATATAAGAGTACATTTGGTTAGCCATTAAAAAAGTATTTTTTTATTTTTTAATTTTTAAAAAATAAAAATTTAAAAATAATATGGTAACATCCTGAAAAGTAAAAATCAAAATAATCAAAATAATTATTTTATATACAAAATAAAATTTTTTTATTTTTCAAAACTTATTTTTCTGCTTTTTTTGCTTCTCTACATCTAAAATACCAAATCAAAAAGTAAAGAGCCCGAACCCTTTTCCTTGATCGAATTCTTCACCTCTCCACCCCTTCTTCCTTCCTTTCCAAATCTTTCTTCTTCATCGAGCTCTTCACCTGTTATTCTCAAATATTACTTTTTGCTTTACAGTAACGTAATTACCAAACATATCTTTTAATTTTTTTATTTTTATTCAATAATAAAAATAAAAATAATAAAAAATATTTTTTAAAAATTAAAAATTAAAAAAAATATAATCAAACGTATCCTAACTTTTCATTCGATAGAAACCTCATCGCTCATGCGTTAATTTTTTTCTGTTTGCTTTTATTTTTTTCATGAACTGTTGGATCTTTTCATGGCAAGCATGCATGCATGAAGCTCTGTATGGATAGAGCTTTCCGTTTGCAAACTATAAAGACAAGTATTAGGGTTTTACCTTCGTTCAAAAACAACAGTATAGGGTTTTACCAAAAGAAAAAGACAAGTATAGGCCACATATCCTTTCATGTCATTCTATTCACCACTCCGATCTATTTCTCTCTGCGAGCAGCCATGTGTCCACTTCAAATCATTTTACTCTGATGCGAGATAATCCTAAAAAAGAGAGAAAAAAAAAATCAATCCTAATGATCAAGCTCTCTTTTATTCATCAACAATAAATCACGTCCGATCAGGAGCTCATTATTCTCAGGACAGACAGTATAGTTGTCTATACTCTGCTCAGGATGCATGATTGATTGATACGAGACTGAAGCGAGATCAATCTAAATGATACAGACGAATGCCATTCGAGAGATCAGTAAACAACTAGCAATAGAGAATTTCATAAACAGATAGCAGAAATTAAACATGCTCACGAGTAAATGCAAAAAGAAATATGAATAGAACAAGAGAAAATAAAATATTAAATCTGTGAGAAAAATCCAAAAAAATGATAAGAATCCGGATCGTGGTAGTTAAGAAACTACTCTGATTAGAGCTCTTAATCTTTTAACCAAACTGATCTATCGATAAAGAACTAGGTCTTTACCAACATCGGATTAAAAAAAAAAAATCAAAGATCAACTGTTAAGGAACAAAGGTCCTTGACAGCATATGATCTGTAGAATAAGAAATCACTCCCTTTTAGCACGATAGATAAAAATTCTGGAGGAGACAGATCTTTTCTTGGCAGAATAGACTTGCATGGGTAGATGGTGGAGTCGAATCAGAGTCGCAGGAACACTGGATCTTAAGTAGGAGTAGGATAGAAAGTAAGCCTCACACCCTCTTCTTGTGAGGCGATTTTGGGTCTTACATCCTCTCTCTCTCAGAGCGATTAACACAAGTATTTGTAGAGTTTGTAAAATTATTCATTATCCTCTTCATGAAAGATACAAGGATTTATATAGGACTCTAAGGATCTTGTTTCTTTAGGAATCTCTTATCTTTTACAAGGAAGAAATCAACCCTCCACAAAAAAGTAAAGCATTATATGTGATAAAATAATCTATCATGGGAAAGAAATCAGCCCTTAACAAAATAAGTAAGTAGCCAAAAACTCTTAAGAAATTTTAGGGAAGAAATGGAACTCTATGTGGGTGCTTGATGCTTGACACAACTTGGCATGAGCACGGCACACACTGGCATGCATATTTCTTCTCTTGGCATGTGGAGAGTGGTAGCTCTTATATGGACCCAAAGCTAAATGCATTAAAAATTTATTGACTGAAAATAAATAACTGAAGTAGAATCAATCTAATGAGGTTTCTTCGATCCAAATCGAATTTAAATTATTTTGCCGATTTTTGATGGCTCTAGTGTCCGCACCATACTCCTTCGTTCCCACTTTTTGTATTTAGTGCCCCAACGAAGCCTCACTACTCCCCAGGATGAAAATATTATGGACTCGATCGGATTTATCATGGACCACTAATAATTTATTAATTAAGAAGGAGCATGTCGGATTCCTGCATTTTACGTACAGCAACAACAAAAACATGTATTTACTCTCTTTTTAATTAACAAAATATTTACAGTCTACGATAAATTTTTTCATATATTTTACTTAAATAATATAATAATTTTTTTATTCAAATAATATATTTTTAAATTTATTTATTAAATTAATATAAAAATAAAAATATTATTTTAATAATATTTTTTATTTAAAAAATAATATTTTAAATAATATTTTTTTAATCAAATTAACAACTCTTTCATGATCTATATGAAATTAAAAAAATAAAAAAAATAATTTGAAGCTGTCATCGTAGATGGTGTTTTTGAAAGCACCATTTAAAATGGTGCTTTCAAAAATATCATTACATCGATATTGTCCATCCGATTTCCGTCTCCCATCAAAAGCAAAGTTTTCAAAAACGAATGTTCGATGATGCTTTAAAAAATATTATTTATAATAATAATTAAAAAATTTAAAAATATATTATTTGAGTAAAAAAATTATTTATATTATTTAAGTAAAATACTCTAATTTCCCCCATCCCATCATGCCAGCTGTGCCGCGTCGAATCGCCGTACAGGCATTCATTGCCCAGGTCCCCAGGCTACAAACTTTGTAGCCGTGTCCGTCCCAGCGGCAGTTACGCTGATGGCGTGACACTGGAATGGTCCACGTGATCAACGGCGTGATTAGACGATCATGCTTTCAGTTTCCACCAGCTTTCTGCTGCGACGTTCCACGTAAATGTGACGGGACTTAATGCATAAAACACGTAGGATTGGGAGTTCGTCAAATGGACGGTTGTGATCTTAGATCATCGATAATCAGTCAGCTCCATTCGAGGCCAAGTCACTGTCAAACATGTTTTTTATATTCTCCGTCCAAAGTTGTCAATTGTCAAACCTTTAATATCCATTTGGTTCACGAGAAATGAAAGAGGCAAAGACAGTTCGGAGAAGTGGAGAATTTTTTTTTTATTTGATTAAAATAAAAAAAAATAAAATAAAAATTTCAACCAAAAGACACATCCACATTTTATGAAAAATAAAAAATCATCAAAAGATAGAGTTTGACATTTTTTATAAAATAAAAATTAATGATAAATTTTTGTCAATAAATATTTTTTAAAAATTTACAACTAAAATTTTTTAAAATATCAATAGATGATTAAGATAAAATATAAATAATAATATAATATAATATTAATATTATCTTAATATTTATATAATATAATATAATATTTATATTAATATTATAATATTTATTATATTTAATATTTATATGAATATAATATTTTTATTTTTATTAATATTATACTTATATCTATATTAATCAATTTATTATATTAAAATATTAATATTATATTAATATAATAAATTATTATAATTTAATGTTATATTATAATATATTAATATTATATTTGTATTAAAATAAATATAATATTTATATTTATATAAAGTTTAAGATCAAAAAGCATGATCTTATATATTTTTTTTGAAAAAATAAATGTCCGAACAAACATAAATTATTTTATAATAAATTATTTTTTTATAATTAATTAAATATATCAAAAATATATTTTTAAAAATAATTTTTAAAAATAATTTTGAAAGAGGCAAAGACAGTTCGGAAAAGTGGAGAAATTTTTTTTTATTTGATTAAAATTAAAAAAAATAAAAAAAATTCAACCAAAAGGCACATCCATATTTTATGAAAAATAAAAAATCATCGAGAGATAAAATTTGATATTTTTTATGAAATAAAAATTGATGATATATTTTTTTTTAATAAATATTTTTTAAAAATCTACGACTAAAATTTTTTAAAATATCAATAGATGATTAAGATAGAATATAAATAATAATATAATATATTATTAATATTATTTTAATATTTATATAATATAACATAATATTTATATTAATATTATAATATTTAATATTTATATGAATATAATATTTTTATTTATATTTAATATTATATTTATATCTATATTAATCATTTTATTATATTAAAATATTAATATTATATTAATATAATAAATTATTATAATTTAATGTTATATTATAATATCTTAATATTATATTTATATTAAAATAAATATAATATTAATATTTATATAAAGTTTAAGATAAAAAAGTATGATCTTATATCTATAAATGATATAATAGATATTATATATTTTTTTGAAAAAATAAATATCCGAACAAATATAAATTATTTTATAATAAATTATTTTTTTATAATTAATTAAATATATTAAAAATATATTTTTAAAAAATTATTTTTCAGAAAATAATTTTTAGGAACCAAACGAGCCCTCAAAGAACCTGGACTGGAGAGAGTAGTGCCTGTGAGGAAGGTGGGCAAAATTATCTTCTGACAAACGCATAGGAATTTATATGTGGCAGCATAACTACCATCAACTTTTGCTAGGTGAGCCCGTTCAAATTATTTTGACGACCGATTCTACTCCCACGTAGGAATATATATAAATATGTTAGAATAAATAGTTTATACGTATGGAAAGACGTACCTTATGAGACAGATGTGAACAGAAAAATGATGGAGTTAATAGAATAGTTTACATGCATTATATGAGATAATGTCATGTGCACGATTGGGCTCCATCCTGTTATCATCTAGGGTTTGGATTGTAATTTCGTGCAAAAGAACGACTATTTTTTTTTTTTCACGATATTGGTTATGGAGTAAGGTCAAAATAATAGAACTTTCTATTTTCTCAATTTACAAGCTTCTTTTGGATGTCATATCAGCGAATCCGTTCCTATGCCAATTTCAGTTGTTAATAGGTTGGCTTTTGGCATCCATTTTTAGTTGGTATTATCATTTCTCATCTTCGTTTCTCCAAGGATCAAAATTTTATTATATATAACTATAAGAATTCTTGATAATTTAGAAGAAGTAGGTTCAAGTTTTTATCTTCTCACGAAGATACTCCCCCAGATACATCAATCATCAAATTTCCTACCAGTCCAACGACACTAAACAATTATATAATGCATTATACTATTCTAACGAAGTAGAGTACCATTTCTATCAAAAGCAAGCGGTCTCCAACATTTTTTTTTTCCTTTGAAAAAATTAAAGTATATATAGAATAATTTCATTTTCTATCATACTTGTTGGGATATACCGACCGACCGACTCCGTTCGGCCGACCGACTCCTCCCGACCGACGGCGGACGACACCGACAGCGACTACTGACTCCATCCGGTCCGACCGACTCCATCCGGCCGACCGACTTTTTCCGACCGACCGACTCCATCCGGCCGACCGACTTTTTCCGACCGACGGCGGACGACACCGACAGCGACTACCGATTGTGCCCCGATCGGAACGGATCGGCCTAGCGGCCCCACGTCGCCTTCGATCGCCTAAGAGCCGACCCCCCGTCACTGACTTCCCACCGGATGGGACGCCGACGACTCACTACCAGTTTGGGTGGCTGACGTCCCACCTCTACAGGCCCTCCTGAACGCCGGATGAGCGGCGTGGGCTGCAGTCTCATCAAGTAAACGCCGTACGAGCGCCAGGGGGCATTATCCTGCCAGGAAGTCTGGGGTGCTGTCCTGCTAACGACGAGAATTAATTCCTAGGACCTGTCAACTTTGTCAACGACATGACAACTTCCGACGATTTGACAATCCTCTAGTTGTCTACATCACCGACGGCGAGGCCATACCACCTCCTACTATAAATCGGGGAAGGCAACAGTGCTAGAGGGGGGCTCCAGGAAAAATGCTCAGGCTCTCCCTCTCTCTCTCTCCCTCTCCCCATAGAGCTCCTTGTCTCCTTTTTACTGTTGCCTAGTCTCCTCTCTGACTTGACCGTCGGAGGGTCCCCGCCGGAGCCGCCTCCGATCAGCATGGACTTTCTTTTGCAGGCGCTCGTTCCCGGCGACCAGGCGACGAGGGGATTGGCCGCAACAATACTTTAAATAAACATATCAAATATAAGCATATTTAAATCAAATATATATATATATATATATATATATATATATATATATATATATATATATATATATATATATATATATATATACACACACACTTCAATGTACCAAATACTTCACTCAATTTCAATAAATCAGGAGAAGTGTCCCACTTCCTCCATATTGCCTGAAAAACAAAAAGAAAAAATGAAAAGAAAAAAAAAACATACCCCACAGACCATGCGGGTTACAAGTTAGTCTTACTATGACCAGTGAGAACCTTCCCGAAGCGAGCCCATGCTTCAATTAGGACATAAGAATCTAACTAAATAAGAAGTTCCGATACGTCGGGCATAGCTACACGGGACATAAAAAAACATCAAAAGGAAGCAATTTTTGAATTTCATACATAATCATGCCAAATAAGATTAAATTAGTACAGATGTAAATAGATTGGATTGGATTATACCTAAATCTAACTCCAATCCGAAATATTTTGAATTTGAAAATCTAACTTTAAAATCGAACCAAATATTCTACTAGTTCAAGCCAATCTGAAAAGTTCGAATTGGATTGGACTGAATTTTTAGACTTTTATATATATTAGACTGCAATTTAGATCATAATTCAAAAGTAAATTATATAAATTCGAAATATATACTACTTATAGGTATTCTATAATACCGTCCTACATCTAAGAATTAATATTATAATAATGATAGATAAGAAATAAAAAATATAAATTTTAATATCAAGAATCTTAAAGTCGTGCTATAATAGCATCATATCAAAAATACAAGTTCTAGATTTTCAAGAAAAACTACATCATCAAAATATAATAAGTCCCATAACATTTAAAAAAAACTAAATTTGAAACATACACACATATGTAAAATCCAAAAGTCCAAATTAGAAGAATGGATTGGATTTGGTTTGAACCTATAGTTTCGACTTTGGATTGGATTTGAATTTTATAACATTAAATCTAAATCCAAGTCCAAAATTCCAAATTTTTAAAAATTAACTCTAAATCCAAAATCAAAATCCAAAAGTCTGATCCAATCCTCTAGTTTGGTTTGGATCGGTTTGGATTTTGGATTTTTTTCAATCCACTAACATCCCTAGGTTAAAGAGACTTGGGGACAAGACCATGATCAGGCTTGCATGGACCCAAATAAGCCTGATGGGCCTAATGAATCAAAGCTAGACGAGCGCCGTGCAGTCACAGAATTCAGCAGAGAAACTTAACTGTGTGCATTAGCAAGCTATCATTTTGCATCATAAGGTGCAGGAAGCACCACATATTCTCCTAAGATGCTTGTGGCAAATTATCGTATTAAATCGCAAGCAAACGAGCAACTGAGATCCTACTTTTACTGAAACCAGTTCATCCTAGAAGGATGACTCCTGAATTAAGAACCTGATCCTAAATAAATGAAAGAACCATCAGATAACTGTTGTTCAGATGACAATGGAATCAGAGATATGGACAAGAGATGAGGTGTTTATTTTGTATGTAGAGTCTTCTCTTCAGTTTTCAAGTTCATCAGCTAACTACTTTCTATATATGCAGGCTGTGCCATATCCCAACAATGTTTATCACTACTAAAATTATATTTCCCTAGCCTGATTGACGATTGGAGAATTTATATTTCCCTACACTAACAATATTCAGGCCAACAGAAAATTTTGGAGGAAGCAGATACTGAATCTAAAGATCAAGAAGTAAACAGTTATAAATTATATTGAAAACACTGCTTCCAAATACACATAGTAATATGGTAGATTTTCATAAGAAACTGAAGTTTTCTGATCAGATATTCAAGAAATATAAATTGTTAATGATTTTCATCAGTTATCAGCTTTTGCATATATGTCAGTGCGAGCTGGGACTAACATAAAAAATATAACTGGAGCCAGATAACAAATAATTATAGCTCATTTGGTATAGTATACAAATATAATAGTCATAGAAGGTATACAAATTGGTAACGTTTGAGCTACATGAGAATGCTTTTCATCAGACAGAAAAGTCAATCGTTACATCTAACAATACATGATAGAAAACTCAATGTGTCCACTTACCTGAAGACAAGACTACTCGGAACATGTAATTTTCATTACATGCCCAGATTGAATTGAGTTATGAACATCGTAGGTCTACACTGCCTAAACATCAACTTAAATTTTCTAAAGCATCTATAACTGTTGTACAAAAGGCTCTGCTCAATAAAACTAGCAGTTCTTACCATAGTTCTTTTCCCTCGTAATTGGTGTGCAAGGATCAGCATCAATAAGCATTTTTACCACCTCCCTCATGGTAGGACGCAAAGTTGGCAACTTGGTAGTACACAAAATAGCAATCTTCAAAACTTTCATCATGTCATCTTCTGCAGAAGTTGACACCATAGGGTCGAGAACTTCTGCAACCTTCTGGCCATTGAGATGTGTTGAAACCCAATAGACAATATCTTTCCCTTCGCCAAACTGAGGTTCTATGGGACTATGGCCAGTAAGCAATTCTAGCAGGACAACACCGAAACTATAGACATCGCTCTTTTCAGTTATTTTGAGCGAATATGCAAGCTCTGGAACAAAATAAACACAAGGATGACTGTTAAGTTCAAAGACAGATTTTATAAGAGATTGAAGATATTCAGAAACAATATGAGAGATGAATGCATGTGAAAATAGGATGGATTACCACAGACAAGCTAAAATAAAGCTATCACAGCATTGAGAAGAAAATACGAACTTTCGTCTATTCAAAATCTTAAAACCAGTAGTGTTGTTCTACCACATAATAATGGGTTAAAGTAAAAAGAAAGCAGTTCAAGATTTTTCTTCCCTCCTTTTTCTGCTTCAGTAAAAGGCAAATAAAAGAAAAAAAAATACAGAGTGATGAACAAGTAGGTTAATCTTTTTAAGGTCATCAAGAATGGAAGCATATTATACGTTTTATTAGATCATCAATAATCCTTCATTCTACAGCAACTATGACCTATACCACAAAGTCAACCAAATAAGAGCAAACACTACTCCAGAAAGACCAAATCAACAGAAAATAAGGAGGATACGAATGAGTGAACCAGATCTTTTCGAAGCAGTTATTATAAAGATGCGGGCAAGATGATGAGACAACAATGACATTTGATGAAATGCAACTATAAGTTTCAGTTCTACTGTTTTTTAGGACAGAAAAGTATAGAATGAAATAAGCACATACCAGGGGCAATGTAACCATGTGTACCAGCAAAACAACTTAAGTCTGATTCTTTTGCAATCTTTGCAATCCCAAAGTCAGCAATTTTTGCTTCATATTCATCATCCAGCAATATGTTGGTGGATTTTATATCCCTGTGTATGATGGCTGGTGAACAGTCATGGTGAAGATACATGATCCCCTTTGCTGCTCCGACGGCAATCTTGTACCGCTTACTCCAGTCCAGCTCTGGTTGGCCACCTTTGATTGCCCGATGAAGAGCTTGATAAAGATTCCCATTAGGCATGTACTCATATACAAGAAAGTTAAGCTCCCCTCTGGTCAAGCAGGCGTATAGCTTCAGTATGTTTCTATGCCTGATCTTCCCTAATGTATCTATTTCTGCCATCAAAACTTTTGCTCCATTCCCCTTCCATAATTGCTTCACTGCAACCGTCCCCTTGTTCTTCAGCTCTAACCTGTAAACTTTACCTGTGCCCCCGCTTCCAATCAAATTTTGCTCTTCCAAGTTACATATCTCTTCTGCATCGAGTTCTGGTGGTTGGAAAGATTCCACTTTCCACTTTGAGCCATTGTCCATGCACTCCTCCAGATCCTTCATTTTTTGGGATTCCTCAAGCATGAAGCTCCTATAACTAACAAATGCTAATCCAGCTAAAAGTACAAATATAGCTGATAAAATGATCACCGCAAGAACCAATTTCTTCCCCAAGATATCCTTGTGCCTGTTATCCATCTTGCAAATGCCCAAGTTAGGATCCCATTCATTTCCCGACTTTCCATCAATACATAGACTGGGATTGCCAGAAAATGCTTCATCTCCAGCAATCATCAGAAGACCTGGAGGAACCCTTCCTGTTAATTGATTCTTGGAGAAGTCAATGGAGCTTAGCTTCAATGTTTGTAAACTATCCGGAATAGGACCGGTGATCAAGTTCTGTGATAGATTAATTGAATTGAGAGAGGCCAACTGGGAGAGCGTTCCTGGAATGTTACCACTCAATGAATTCTGTGCAAGATCAACCTCTACCAATCTATTGCATGAACCAAGTTCAGATGGTATAGGCCCAGTGAGAGCATTATCCTCCAAATGCAGAGATGTCAACTGATTCAGGTTTCCAATTTCAGCTGGTATTTGACCCGAGAGAGAATTATTGGAAGCATATAACTTCTGCAACTGAGAGAGCTTTCCTATCTCCGCTGGAATCTCACCAAAAAGATCGTTATTCT
>NC_026001.2:10026830-10082537 GCF_000442705.2 Elaeis guineensis
GACACAGTGCTTAAGGAATTAATGAAATTCCTTTCTGTTTGAGCTTAAATATAATTAAGGTCCACATTCTCTCTGATCCAGGTTCACATGATCCATGGATAGATACTGCTAAGATTTAAATCAAGTGTTGGATACCACTATGTGGATAGCAATGCCATACAGGCAAATCCAGTAGAGAACCCCTTGCATAATTGAAAATCCTTTGAAAAAATGTTGACAATTCAAAGTCCATGGACTATCCAATTTCAAGATCTAAACTATGGAATATAATCTACGCTAACAAAAACTGCTTGAAAACCAAATCTAGCAATTTCTTCGTCATGATTAATGGGTGAAAAATGGAGCATTCTATGCAACATCACTTAAAGAGGTCATTCGATCCCAGCTCAACTAGGAAATGATCCGAGCTCAAAAACATCTTCGAGCTCATCTCTTGAACCAGCCAGCCTGAATAGCTGATAGTGGAATAGCTTGGCTTGGTTCAGCTAAAGCTGGGATCAAGGCATATCTGAGCGGAGCTTGACCAAGGTACATTGAGTTTGGATTGAGTCCAAGCCGAGCTCAAGCAGCCTGTTTAGCTTCCAGGCTGAGCTTGAGCTGCCTAGTACCACTGACAGGCTCGGTCATTTCCATCATCTTCTCCTTCCCCACATTCCATCATGCTTCCTTCAGACCAAACCAATTTTCTCATCAACTCTTCTTCATTTTCTATCACACCGTTCTGTCCAAATCAATCAAAACTTCAGGTCCCATTCAAATCTCCTCTCTGGACATCATCGTCACAAAAACCAGTGGGACACCACCAGGATTGACTCATACCACTGCACGGCACACAGCGGGAAACATACACCCCTTCCTTGGAAGAAGTCCAAAACACCACATGGCGAGGCACAACGAGCTACAATCTGCCCCAGAGCTCGAAATTGTGCCAGATCAAAGGGAAACATGAATTGAGGCCTTTAGCACAGACCCACATTAACCAAAGAAGAGCACGGGAGAGGAAAGAACCATGCTACCAATAGAGCCATCATATCAATCAATCCACACTGCCATAAAGAAGCAGGGGTTTGCGCTTTAAACTCGTGCAGTGTCCTTTTCCAAGTGCACTACTATAGCGATTGAGAAAATGGAGGGTTTCTGATGCCCATCCTTGACTTCGAGTCACCTCCTTTCTTTCTTTCACGGGGCTCTCTCTTGTGCTCTCTTTTCATGGCAGCCTTATGCTGCCTCTTTCGAAGGACAACCTTTTCTTTCCTTACAAGAGGATTATACCTCAATATATGGAATTTTGAGAGGAAGAAAAAAGAATCAAAGTTATGAATGTTATAAATAAGAAAGGGAGTTCTTACTTCTTAAGATGGATAAGAATTCAAAATAGCAGCCAAGACTCAAAAGCATCATATCATAGATGAATCTAACAATAGTTCTGTCCTGCAGTCATGCACAAGGAGTAGAAATTATAACTACTTGCTCCATATAATAGCTAAAATGAAATTGTTTATTTTCTTGGAGGTGTGTACCATCAAATTTCTATTGAAGGAAATATATTCATGGTAATAAAAAGGGCATAAAATTATGTAGGGAACAGAGAACGTCCTTTTTTGTGTGCAAGGTTATTAAAATGGACTATTTAGGTGCAGTGCTACTTGAGATGTACTCCAAGAATTCCACAAGCATATAGATTCGGCTTTCATGCAGACCCTCATCACGAAAGCCTAGCAAATGATGATTTGCATTTCAGAGTACATGGATTCTACACCTCTTTGCACAGTTGATTGCAAGCTTAACCAGCGCTCTGGCATTCACTGGTTGCCATTTGATGAGCCACCAAGAAGCATCCAGAATAATAAAGGTAAACTGAGTACCTGCTTTAAAGAACTTGAGGCGAAGGGATCACAGAGGTCAACATCATTCTAGAAGAAAAGCCTTGTATACATTCTGTAGTGCATATCCACCTGTAGCAATGACACATGGTTTCATAAAATAGCTATGGTGCTTAGCGTGCACAAGTTCAACCATTATGAGTTCTGAATAAATTTACAGAACGGGGAAGAAAAATGACTAAAAGTCTACACTGTTGAACCAAAAAGATGTATGCATAAAATAGAACATGGGTAAAACGGAGGGGATAAAGTTTCAGCCAACAAGCATTATTTCAGTTCCAGGACTCGAAATAGACTAAAGATTATTTACAATAATATAAGATGCCATGAAGAGTGGAATCCTTCATTTTCAAGGGCATCAAAATTCAAAGGCAAAAAGATGGATTCGACTAACCCTTTAGCAACACACAAGGCTAGATGAATAGACAGACCAACTCACCCATGGAGAAATTCCTCATGCAAGAAATGTCTTTCATTCAAGCTGGACTCTTCATAAGCCCATATCTCCAAATCGAGTTGTGGGTATTAAATTACTGTAATGTTACTGGTGAACAATCACACAATATCTGACCAACAGGCAAAATGGAATACAATAATTGGGATGAAATTTTGGAGTCTAAATAGGAAGGAAACTTTCCACCGAAGCTTACAGCCACAACATACACCATAGCAACTCTTCATAGTTTCTCATTGTAACCAACAAGGAAAGAGACCCGGAAACTGATTGTGTAAATAAAAAGGCAATCTTTTCTTAATAAAAGATTTATATCGGGTTCAATAGCCTCCTCAACGGGAAATTCTACTTCTTCCCATGGGGGTGGATTGAAATCAATGTCCCACTGAGGGATAGGGTTTGAGCTCAATGCACTTGAACTCCGAACCATCTTATATAGGATGACCTCGGCAAAGTCCGAGAAACCATTTACCACCCACTCATCCCAACAATCCAACTGAAGGCCGACAATTCAAAGAATAAGTAGGAAATGTTTGATTCTGAAAATCTTAAAGTTCAATGATGGTGCATGGATCAAAAGTAGCACACTGAAATGAGTCAATGTTTCTTAGCATATGAGAGGAATTCTAGCATAAACATATGCAGAACATAGAGTGGGCCACGATGAAATGAAGAGAATCAGAAGCAACAAATAAGTAGGAAATGTTTGATTCTGAAAATCTTAAAGTTCAATGATGGTGCATGGATCCAAAGTAGCATACTGAAATGAGCCAATGTTCCTTAGCATATGAGAGGAATCCTAGCATGAACATATGCAGAACGTAGAGTGGGCCACGATGAAATGAAGAGAATCTGAAGCAACAATCAACAGATGAGCAAGTGTCTCTAACCGAAAAATAAAGAGAGAAGAAAAGAAAGAGTTGTCAAAAACAGATCACAACGAAAGAAAACATTGTGATACTCAGACTTGCACAATAACTGCAGGATACTGTCAAATAGGGTTTGCCTTTGAGTTGAAGGCATGGGTTGTGGAGGGCTAGATCTAAGAAAAAAAAATTAGGCAGATACATCCGGAATGGATCCCACATATGTTAATGGGATGTCTGTATAAAAAAACTAATTGTTATATAAAACTAATGCTAGAAGTTGATTGTTACAGGTAATGTTTTGTTGCTCAATTGAAAACATCAAACAAGCTCATCAATCTAGTCCAAAATTTTAGTCAAGCAGGCTAGCCAAGTGCTTTTATTAGCAGTACGCATTCTTTCTCCATAATTCAGCTTATTGGCTGGACAAATCACCATACAGCAAAAAGCATTATCATTAAAATAAACAGCTCCCGCAGAAGTCTTATTTTTTCCCAGTTAGTTCTGTCAACATCGATAGCGCAGGTAAGGCCTACCGTTGACGTGAATAATGAACCCAGTTCCCACTAGAAAGCATTAAAATTTAATGGAAGAGCACCTACATAATCAAATTCGCATATTGTTCTAGAGTGCTAGTTATATTGAGATCAACATAGAAACAAACATGACAAAAAAGCCATGGTCAGTTTTACTCCACATATATCTACTGAAGAAGATAAAGCATTAAATTAATGGTTAGCATCACAAAATCCCATGAACAAATAATAATTTTGCAAAAAAGCACACTATACTTGCAATAACTTCCTTTTCTATATACAGTATGGCCAAGAGTTTGCAGCTCATTTTCATAATGAGATAATGACCAGGTTGGAAATTACCTTAGACCGATGCAGCAAGGCATGTTGCATTTGGCAGAAACTCCAATTACAGTGTCCATTAGTTAGAATAATTTCATTTCAGAAAATTCATGGAAGATCATATTTCACATTGCCAAGGTAGAGACCACAAGCAGAGCCATAGGACTTGCAGCAGCAATTGTCTTTGCATTCAGAATTTTTTCAACTGCACCATATTAATAACTACATATAAATTTGATATAACCATTAGATAATATAAAGCAAATTATAAAAGCAATAAATAAAGAAAGAATAAGAGTGAAAACAGACCATTGCTAAATGTTAAGTCCCAGTCCCAACAGATTTTAGGACACCAACCATCAGTCTGACCTGCAGAAATTTAAAAGAAAAAAAAAATCAGTGCAGATTTCAAAACATTAGACTGCCATTCTAAAGGTCAACTAGGCAAGTTTCTAAATTGATATTAAATCACCTTTAAGTTAAAAATAAGTATGCAGCATTATTGACATAGCATATTATCTACAACTCAGGCAAATCTCATTCATTGTCCAACTTCTTTTTATAAGTGAAAATTATCTGCAAGTAAACAGTATACGAATAAGCCCTAAATGGAGATAAACACAATTAAGGATCCGAAATGCGGATTGAGGCAATATTTATCATGTATTCAATGAATAATCAGTAGCGACCAGGAGCTTGAGTTGCATATCAAGAGGCAAGAAGTTATCATGTTGAGCATGGTACTAAAAAATCCATACTGTGAAGCCTTTGGATCTGGCACCGTACATCACATTTGTTGATTATCTAAGTACTGGTTATGTTGATATTAGTCTAGAGGATGTTTTTACCATGACTTCGACATTTGGAATCCTTTCATGTGGGCTAAGACTGCAGATTCAATACAGGCAAGACGATGGCTCTTTTTCAGATCACCATCATTCTGACCTTCACACTTCCAGTAGAACAAAACAATAAAGCAGTAGCAGCAGCATCCTCCATCTACTCTCAGCTGAATTTTATGGCCTCTCCCCTCCCTCTTTCAATTGGGTTGATAATCCTTCTCTAAGAGCATTGGCTTGGTAACATCTTGTTTGGCAGAAAGATTTCCAGCAATGAAGCAGAATAGGAGAAGTTGAACATCTGGAATGGCACAGCTTCCAGTATTAACGCAAATCTTGAATCAAACGCCATCATTATGCAACCCACTTCAATAGATTCCATGGGAGTTGATTATGTACCCACACAAAAAAGATGCACCTTCTAGGGTTAAACAGCACCTTTCAAGTCAATTCCAAGTGAAGCCAACATTCTAGTTTTAACAATAGTGAAAACTGAAGGGATTTTTAAAAAAAAGATTGTACAGTTCAAAATTTTATGTATTGCAAAATTTTATGTCATGCACTTTGTTTTTTTTCAGAGGGGGAAAAACTAAAATGTCCCTGCCACTTATTGCATGATTTAACAAGAAAAAGGGGAATTGCTTAGAAATATTCAGGTATAAGAGCACATTACCTTGGCTTCAACACAATGTCCAATGTAAATGTCAAAGGCCTTAACAATTTCAAGCATTCCCTTTCCCCTTATTTTTCACCTCCCATGTCCATTACATAATATCAAAACCATGTTTCTAATTAGTAAATGTTAGCAGACTTGGAATGCTCAGTCATGTGGGAAAAAGGTGTGAATCTCAGACTATTCTTTTGGATACTTTGCATAAGATTTTATTACTGAACAGGAAAGCAACATGCTTATAATTTTTAATAAGCCTACTGTAAAAGTAAATTATTGAAAATCAAAAGGCAACCACTTATAGTGTTCTTTTTAATAATATAATTCAGTACATGTTACTGTAACATAGCAGGCAAATACACACAGAAAACATATGTATAGTATAAACATCTGTTTTAATTGACTACTAGCTTGAAGAGTAGGATGACACATCTAGAAGTAGGTATAGGCATAGCAAGATATTCAAATGAAATGTGACACCCCAAGAAGAAAATTCAAGCTTCTAAGGATTCCTGTTGTTTCACTACTAGTCATGGTTTCAAATCCCCATCGGATGTCCCACAGGATGCCAAGACAGTGTACCATCCCAAGTGTCGGGATGGGACCATCCCAGCATCCCTATCAGCATGTCTTAGGGCATTCCCCTCCAAAGTATCAGGATGGGGTGGGATGGCAGCATATCCTATCCACAAGAAAACTAGGACAGCCCATCCCACAGGATTTAAAACCTTACAACTAATGGTCCTGTTCTAATGCCATAACTTTGATGAAGGAAGACAATAATGTTATTCCTTCATATATTTAGAGAACGCATGCAACTTTTAAGATAATTATGATACAAGGAGATATTTTATCTTCTTAATGATTGCATTAGAGTTCAAAAACATTCACACACCATAGATCAGAAAAACAGGATAACAAAAAATTCTCTTGGGAAGTAACGTACAAACAACTAGTCTATGTTTATTTCCTATGAGAGGGAGGGAGAAGCAAATCAATTCATTAATGCTGAATAAAAAAGTATAGATAGTGAACCTGGTGGTAAAGAAAAGAGCGTGCTCGTGCTGTTATAACATAGCAACGATGCCTTGATCTTCGGCCAAACTCTCGACCACTTTCAGCATTGCACTTCCCAACACTCATATGAGAGACATTAGAACATTCTGTGAATGATTCCAGTTCTGGTGTCTTAGAATGATGCCCATTCAAGGATTCCACCTCTGTTCTCTCCGAAATTGATGGGAAGTAAAGGGAAGGAAAAACTTCAGTAACATTAAGTTCATCTAGGGTTTTAATAGGAGAGTTTGCCTGTGCATCAGCAAGTGAAATAATTAAGTTTATAACACAAAAAAATATGGTCATATTCTTAGAAAGAATTTAGAGAAAGGAATCAACAGACCATTTGAGAATCCATCAATACAAGAACACTATTTCAAGGAAAGAAATTTAGGGTTTTACTGAAATCTATCTTCCAATGCAAACATTCAATTAGTGGCCAATCTATAGACATAAAGAAAGTAACATAACAAATTAAGAACAGAATCTTCGTTATACTGGAACTTTAGGAACATATAAGTTAAAAGGACATGCAGTGTAATCCCTACTAATCATTAGTTGTGAAGCACTGAAAGCAGTCAATTCAGTCACAGAAAACATCTCTGCTCACCAGTTTCTTGATACTATTTTAACTATTATTGTGATTTCTTGCTAGAGGGTAATGCTTAAATAGAAGACAAGATTTAATAACATTTCATACACATTTTTTCCTTTATGTTCTGAACTTCAAAGTATGCAGAAACCAGCTCCGATTATTTTGAAGTTGAAAAGGCACAGCAAATATGCTATCAGATAGGCATTTTGTAATGGGGCATAAATAGATAATTGTTGCTTTGGATCTTAAATACTATAAAAAGACATATATCTAATTCAAAAGGAGTCTATTTATCAACCTCTAAGAACATCACGATGATACAAGAAATTCCATAACATCCATGCAACTAATCAACATGTAAAAAGGAGCTTATTTACCAACCAAAAAGCACATTAGTATGGAACAATAAGTTCCAAAATTTCCATGTCACAGATCAGAACCATGGTCTGAAGATTCACATGGAACTCTGAACTGACACTGAAACATTTTGATTCAGCCAGAGCCAGTCCAAAATTGAGGTCAGTTTGAAATATTCTAATGTTTTGCCACTTGTTCATTTTCTTCAATGTTAGGGGTCATTTCTCTTGATTAAATTGTTTAGATTAATTTTCTCCAGATTAAATAAACTAGAATTAGATAGTTTTGAGAAGATCTGGAAGCATCATCACATTAGACTCCAAAAGGATTTAGAGAAAAAGTATATTTGTTGGTGTAGGTTCGACCATTCTAAAAACTCGAATCTCATGGACACATTTATTGGCATATCTTAGATTGTCAGCAAACAGCAAAGCAATATATTAAACATATTTTTTAGAAAAATGTTTTTTTGCTCCTTTGTCAAACCACTAAAACAATACACCCTCATGTTTTAAGCAAGATTTTTTTAAGATGGTTTCTATTTTATCTTCCTGGATTTATTTTTCTTTTCTTTCTTTTTTTTTTTAATTTTTCTCTAAGGTTAATTGACACTCTTTATTTCCTCAAAAATTTCAGTGCAAAGTGTCTAAGGACAGTTAAAGCGGTTTGAAATTGCAAACGTGATAACTCATTTGGTTCAGCCCAAACAGAAACCAAATAGAATTTATCTTGATTAAATATACATGCCATTACAAACCAAAAGGCAGCATCATTAATACAGATGGACGCATGACTGATACTAGCAGAACAGAGATTTTCAAGGACTGTTTGTTAAGAGGGTAGGTAACTCATGTAGAAGGAGGTCATCCCCCGATGTCTAGAAACGACATTTATGCCTTTACATCTATATATTTACCATTAATGCATTAAAAAATGATAGCTAAAGAGAATAGTGATTATCTTCTTAGTCTGAGTAATTTCTGGCATTGTATGATAGCACACGAATAAGATCTTTCCCAGCGAACAAATTAGATAGACTGCTTCATCACTAACTTTATGGATATTGCCACATAATTTTTTTTAAGGCCTTAACATAATAAATATATTCTATTGACATTTTTACCGCATTATTATGATATTATGATTAATCTTTTTTCACCACATAGTTTTTTTCAGATTATTTATCAGCTGGCTTCCCCTTCCATATTTTATTTTGTCATTGATGTCACACTACTTCAAGAGATCACCAAACAAAACCCATGAGAAACCCAAACTAACAAAACTTTCTGACAATTTCCTGTGATGATAATAAGATAAGAACTGTTGCTACCCTTATGAAGACCAATGATACATGTAAGCATCATGGTGTCGACAAATGAGACTAAAGGAGCAAGCATTTGTAGAAGAGGTTTAGAAATTAGATGGATGAAAAACAATATAATTACATGGAACTTGTAAGGTAAAAATATAAATAAGGATGGGAAGGAGGGGGAGGGAGTAATTTCCCACATAAGTTGTTCATGCCAACTTTGGATTCTCAAGAAGCATTAATTCAATGTGGGCAAAATGAAGATAGGCCTTCCATATGTTGAATCACGATACTACTGAAATTTGCAAGCAAACTTATGAAATAAATCATCTGTTGCATAGAACAAAATGCTAGGAAATAAACCAAATGAATAAGCAAAAGAGCAGCATAAATGCAGGGGCGGCTCAACACATATGGAGACCTAAAACTAAATACTAGAATGAGGCCTTTTTTTTAAATTAAAATTTATATAAATTTTTTACTAAAATCTTATTTTTCTAGCTTTTTGAGATGTAAAATTTTTAATTAAATATTTATAATCAAGTTCTTCTAATATTTCTTTTTCAATTGATAATATAGCCAATCCAGTTAATCTTTCTTGAGACATTGTTGATCTTAAGTAAGATTTTATTAATTTTAGTTTTGAAAAACTTCATTCTGCCGAAGCAACACTTACTGAAATTGTTAACATTATTCTAAAAGCAATATATGCATTTGAAAAAGAGTCGAATCTTCTTATATGATTGAGTATATCCATTGGATTGTTATCTTTCACTTGTACAATTTTTTTTAAAACTTTTGGCTCTGAAAATAAATCTAAACCATTAATATCAGAGTAGTTATTATATTTTAAGGAACATTCAAGATGAAGACAATATTCTTTAAAACTATCGTTGTCTAATGACTTCAATTTTTTATCATTAAATAGAAAATCAAAAATATTTTCATATATCTTAAATTATTTAAATTTATTTCGAAAAAAAATTATTTAATCTATTATATATAAAAAATAATTAATTTTAAATGATTTTCTAAGAAAAAAAATTAATAATCGTGGAAGTCGGTGACTGTGCGCGCAGGCAGGAAGAGATGACGAGATGACGAGCTGAGAGCAATGTTGGAATGATTCTCCTCTCCCATCTTTCTCTATCTAACTATCTCTGTCTTATCCACGGATAGTATACTAACACACGACTCCTCAGCCATTTACTCCCTCCCCGACTTTTTATCGATACGGAGGCGCACATAGAAATTCCTAATTTCCCATGCTGTATTCCAAATCCACAAGCACAAAAGCCTCGGTGTGGATGGCAGATCATTTGTACCCAGAGAAGTTCCTACGTGGGAGGTTTGGTCCGCTTGGAAAAGAAGCAAACCCAACAGCCATAAATGCTTTATATTGGGAAGTGAAAAAATAGCTCCTTGAGAGGCCGTACCCCATAAAGCACGAAATCCTAAGCTATGCTATAATGGTGGCGTGCCTCTTCTATGAGGAGAATAACCCCGAAAACTGCATAGCTATTAGTGGGAAAGAGGAAAGGAAGGCAACCCATGGCTTGAGATTATTTGCGATTAAGATACTAACATAGTGAAACCAAATGGATAGTGGGGCCTAAAGCAAATGGGGGCCTAAAGCAAAGATGTTAGTGGCTTTACCTTTTAGCCAGCCCTGCATAAGTGTAAGATATTGAGGAAACAAGGCAGTTAAGATGAGTACATTATAAACAGCATAAAACCATCCGCAATCAAAGAGGAAGTGAAACTTTTTGAAAAGGAATGGCCATGATTGTAGATTAAAAGCAACCTTATAAAAAGTTCTTCCACAACACAGGATAAAAAGGAAAAGACCAGAGAAAAATTGGATGGCAGTAGAAAGGGGATTTGGGAATGCTTTCCATTTCTTTGCAATTTGTGTATAGACAGATAGGAAAATTATGAAGTCGGACAAGAGGCATAAATACAAAATGGATGTGATATCATTTGTGTTCATTCCTTAATCACCAAGGATGGTCCTCCAAAAAACCATTTTTTCTTTTTCTTTTTCTTTTTTTTTTGTGGCAAAACCATCAGGTATTGGTGTCATCATTCTCTCTCTTAATGATGGGCCTTTTTTTTTTAATTAACATTACCCAATTTTGTGATATAAAGGAATAAAAAAAAAAGATAAATAAAGAATTAATCAATTAAACAAGAGAATTGAGATCCACTGTAAGCTTCATAATCTGGACTCTGGAGTCCTAAAGGCTAGAGCAAGCCCATGGCCATTCCATACTGGACCAGATTCAAACTACTAAGCATGCAAATATTTAGTCTGGGGCTTCTACTCTTTAAGCTTAGATAAGCTGAGCTCACCCAGCAAAGCTAACTTCAGCAGCTTGGCAAGCCCACATTATTTGCAACCCTTTCTTCAACCATACAGCTTTTAAACCAACAGCTAACTAGAGAATATTATCTCATTTGCCCAAGCAGAAGGGAGGATCTCAATTATATTAGGGAGGAAAGAGAAGTTGGTAGCTTCAAAAGTTTTGACAAATTCAAATTCCAGCTCAAAATAAAATGAAAGGATGATACACCATGATATTATGTTAGCATCAATTTACATGGAAAGCAAACTAAAAGATGAATAACACAGAAATGCCTGGCACTGGTTTCTTACTTTCTTCCTAGTATATTTCAAGTTTTCAACAATAATTACTAGATGATGTTTAAAAATTCACATGACACATAATTCCTTAAAAGCTTGGAACAAGAGTTAACCTGGCAGCCAGCAGCCCTAAATGAGCTGAAATCATGACAACCAACAAGTATGCTGCATGCTTTCTGCATGGAAACCATTTGTTACATAAAACAAAACCAAAATTGAAGAGGAAATTATGGAGTAATGGTAAAGCAAATAATGAACCTTCATAGCAAGAATATCTATATCCTCTGGAACATGCCAGGCACGCTCTTTCTCAAAGGTTGACAAGGGCTCTGGCCCAGAGAGTATGCGATAGTGGTACCTATGAAAAATTTCACATCAAAATAATATTTTAATGTAAAACTATGAGATTTCCAGGAATACATATGTGGGGAAAAAAGCACATTGAATATAAGTTTTCAACAGGTGATTTTCAAATATCACACTTTATCATGATTACTGGTGCCTATCAGAATGTCTTAAGTGACCCTATTATTGCTTCTACTTGTTGAAAAGGCTTGTTGCTAATAATTAGATTTCCTGCATAGTGGAAAAAAACTTCCGATCATAAATAATCTTGTCTTGATCGCAAAGTTTTTAGTTTTTCTCCTTCTTTTGGGTTGGATAAAGATGTGTACTCCAGATATACCCCAAATCCTTACTTTATAGCTATGGATATAAACCTCTCGCATTCCCTACTTTATATATGGATATAAACGAAATTATTTAAACAAGAATATTGCAATAAAGTATGTAAACTGTAACTTTACATAAAAATGCTTCCTTGCCACCTACGTGCGCTCTAGGGCCTTGAATCTAGCATGAAAATCTGCTGGGACACGTCGAACATCAATCACCATTATATCACCTTCGTTCTTCTGCCAGATACCCAAAAGAAAACAACTGGATAAATATTAAGATCTTCTGGGATAACGTCCTTTAAGTTTTTCACAGTAAAACCATACATATACGAACCAACTGCATCAAGTTTTGAACATCATAGGTATAAATTTTTCCAAAAAAAAACAAATAGGGGCCATAAATTAATTACAATCTTTCATCGTATAAGTATATACCAGAATATCATAGATGTAAATTGTCACGAGATCCAGTATGGCCCTAAATACAGTTACATGATGAGAAAAATATGAGCCTGAAGGAAATTGATCACAAAAGTTGGATGAGAAACAAACACACCTGTAAGAAATGGTTCACAGCACGTCTAACAACTCCAGGTTCATGTGGTGGCAACTGCATTTGTAAAACAATGATAGCATATAGCATTACTTTTGTTAGAATTATTGGGAACAGAGTTGTGCATAGTAGCATAACAAGAGAGTAATGCAGAAGTTTGCAAGCAGTAAATTTCAAGATATAATACACAGTAGAAGCACCAAATAACAAGAGTAAACATATAGTGCACATAAAGATATAGTAGTAGCATAATTTGTGGGTTAACATATTGAACATATTGATTTAAAAGGGTCAAAGGAATTAACTTAGAGTAATTCATATTACTGAACTCACAGGCAAAGACCTCAGCAGGAGTAATGAGGTGCATCTGAAATCAACAATATTTATCCAGCCAAGATATTGATTTGTATCAATATCGGGCACCCAAAACATGGTTTATAATATCTCAGCCCGATATCAGCCAACACAATATCAATAATATTGGCCAAGTTTTTCCAATCTATCCTTTTCAATCCTAAATAGGTTTTTTATATATCAGGTATTAAGCTAAATGATCTAAGAAATAGTTGATACAGGGTTTTATTATAACAAATAATATTTTGATTATCACAGTTACTCATTTCCAGCTAAAATCATGTAACATCTCAGTCTTCCCAAATTTTCTGACCTTCTATCTTGACTACGTTAAACTAAGAAATAGGGTTCTCTTATTATTGTCCACCCACCAAGATGGTTTAGATAGCATGTATTGTAAAACGATCACTCAATAGATATAATAGGACAATGGTGGCTGGTTATCTAGCACATCCCAAAGCCGTAATCCCCATGATATCTCAAATGTTGCCCTTTAAGATACATGTTGTCACAAGGACTGGAAATTATTCTACACAATGAATCATTCTTTAAACATATGTACTAAAAAAAATGACTTTCTCCTTTTCAAGAACACTTTGCATGTGCAGTTTGGTGATCTTAGATAAGCCTTTCACTCACAAACTTATCACCTACCATGTATTTAAAGACAAATATGTAAACTGTATCACTGGGAGAGAGGAACTAAGCATTCCACATATAGTTTTCCTTCAACATACTTAATTGATAGCAGAACTTAAATAAACACAAGAATTAATTAAATAACAAAAAAAGTCACTCTTACAGGAAGCATAGAAACTGCATGTAGGTAACTTGATAATTACATACTAAAAAGTGCTAGTTACAAACCACTTCACCAGGCTTTCTTTTACTTATGCGTTCCACATCAACATGGCATACATTTGATAAAGCATGCACTCCTGCATCCTGAATCAACAAATATGTTATAGATGTCCTATCTAATGTAAACTTGGTTGTCCACAAGGTCATTACAAAGAAACGTAAAAGAAACAATTATGTAATATGGGACTTTTGATATGTTGAAGGATTTCAGCAATGTAGAGAGTCCGTGATAAATCAAGAGAAAAATGGTCGAAAAAAGTTACAATCATCTCATGATATCTGGAATGCTTAATCATTGCCGGCAGTCACATTCTGTTTCTCAATATTAAAGTGATGTTGGTAAAGGTGAAAAAATACAAAGAATCATCATGTCAGTATAATACCAGCAGAACCATAGGGCCGCGTCAATATTAAAACTTCACAGGTTTGAAGCTAACAATCAAGTCAAAATGAAAAGTTGTGACAGATCAATGTAGTAATACTAGCTTAGTTGACTTTGATATATGCCCAGGCCATGATTTTGAAAGAATTGTGCTATTATAAAGCACAAGAACAATATTGACAAAAAAGCAATTTATACAATAGCTATATATTTACAAATGGTGGTGGCACATTAACAAACATAAAACAAAAATCAGAAACAACAAAAGTATGACCAGTGAACAATATCAGAGTCCGATAACTAAGATGAGATGTGGTTCATGAAGATCTGGGGCAAACGATGTCACTGATACAACAAAGAGTGCTATTTCTTGTCACCATTACATCATTTATATGTCGAGGGCAAAAGGTTGGATCAGTCCATGTGCAGAAACTGAGCATGGGTTTTGCAATCTCAATTAGCAACAAATCCAAATTTAGGATTAACCATGCAGGTAACTAGGTATATCAAACCAAGCTTAGAAGCATTTTAAGCCAAAACTTCAGATAAGATGGTCTCAAGTGATCTTGACAGCATTTTTCGTGAATATATTCAAAGGCAAGTTTCATGCTAAGTCCAGAACTTGATCAGCAATGTCTTTGATCATAACATAAATCATAGAACTTGTGATTACAAAAGATAATAGCATCTAAGTTTAAAACTTTAAATTACCCAATAACTGATTCAGGTTTTGATCCATCAAAACAAGCTCTGAACTCGCATCCAAGCTCGATTAAAATCAGAATCAAGTTCAGGTTCAAGTTTGTTTGAGGCCCAACTTAGCACATGATTATAGTGGACTAACTAGCCAAGCATTAACAAGTTCCCAAACGAAAAGGACTCTTATCACTATAGTATGTGGCAAATTACAATATGAAAGGAGCATGGTATGGGAAATAACATAAAGTGACCAAGGGCTATAGACTGCCCATGTTAGGAGGATTCTTGCGTTCAAGTCAAAGAGAATGAAGGAGAGTAAAAATGATGATAGAAATTTAAAAAAATAAAAATACTTACTATTCGATTAACCTATAATAATAGTCAACAATGTGTTCACAGTTTGTTACATAAAGAAATGATAGGTTATTGACTTTAAAATATTGGCTTAAAACGCAAGTATAATATCTTCAATTTTATTTTGAAATGTTGCAATGGACCAAGTTGTACAGATCGTTAGAATAAGTGCAGAAATCAAAAGATTTCATCTAGTCAAGGAAGTACTGGACAACTCACAAGAACATGGTCCTGATAAATCAATAAATATAACTGATGATAACAACTGCAAAATGATATTTCAGACCACAAAGCTTAAAATTGGAATAAAAAGTAACATTTTTCAACAATTGTGGACATCCCAACATTATCAAGATATAAATATATGATTAGCATACAGCAATTCTTAGAATTCCAGTATTAAACATGGATTAGATTGAAATTTTTGTGCAACTTAGTATCACCACTTACTGTTCTACTAGAGCAGAAGATAGAAACAGGCTGTCCAACAAATTTATGAAAAGCCTCCTGCATGAATCACGAGAAATTTAATAATTAGTATTATGCACATCAAACATTTACAGTGACTAAAAGAGAGATTTTGAAAAATGAGAATGCATACCTTTCTGCCCACACTAGTCTAAATTCATAAAAACATGGCATATACGTTAAGTGTTACGGATGTTAACAATCAAGCATTTATTAACTCATAAGTCATAGCACAATGTTGGGCATTATTCAAGCAAGATAATCTAAATTTACCTAGGTTCAACATAACTCAGCTCAGAAAGTCATACGTCACATGTTCATGGCACAATCTCTAGATAACAAAAATCTTTTAGTTTTAGTAATTCTAGGCCTTCTTTTCAAAAACATTGCTTTACAAATAAACAAATAGACAAACTTACTAGCATATACATGCCTCAGTTCCTTTCTTGCAAATCAAGTCTTTACAATGGCTTAGTTTCTAAAAAGCATGTATGGCACTATGGCTAAACAATAATCACATGCTGCATTCCTGTCATTTCATTAAACGTCATTTCCACTCCAACTCTCATTCCCACTGTACTCTGAGATTCAGTTAACAAAACCAATATTTAACCTTGCAATCAAGCTAATATTACAGGTGTGCTAAACTAAGCCAACTAAATGTATGTGCAGACCTTGTTAGGGAAACCAAATGAACTACACCTACTTGAGATTTCTTGACATTGTACAGGTCAGGTCTATCATGAAGGGAAGGAGTTTCTATTTTGTGGACTGCAGTTACAATAGACCTGATGTTAATGGATTTGTACCAAGGTTCGCCGACTCGAAACCAAGTCCTGTACCAGCCGGCCAGTGGCATGAGACAGTATGCCCTTGTACCAGACATTACCGAGCCCCGAACCGACATGAAAACAAGAGAGAATCGGGGAGGATGAGAGAAAGAGAGAAGCGGAGAGGGAGAGAGGGAGGAAGGGGAGAGAGGGAGAGAAGCCGGTGGAGATGCCGGCGATGGCGAACAAAGGGCCACGGAGGCCTCGGAGGGCCGCCAAAGTCTCTAGAGCTCTGCGATCCTCTACAAAAGAGATTAGAGAGAGAGATAGAGAGAGGGGGAGGGAGAGGAATGAAGGGAGGGGAATGGAGCCGTTGGATGGCCATCATGACCACCAAACAGCAGAAATCCACCCACAAGTGCCGCAAGTTCAAAATAGG
This sequence comes from Elaeis guineensis, assembly GCF_000442705.2. Lineage (NCBI taxonomy): Eukaryota > Viridiplantae > Streptophyta > Magnoliopsida > Arecales > Arecaceae > Elaeis > Elaeis guineensis. The sequence goes on from NC_026001.2 coordinate 10,043,918, forward strand.
ACGATCGCAAATGCCGCCAAATCGCCTTGTTTTGAACCTGCAACGTCCGTGGGTGGATTTCCACCGTCCGATGGCCTCCCCACCAGCTTCCCCTCCCTCCGTTCCTTTCCCTCCCTCTCTCTCTATTTCTCTCTTCAATCTCTCTCATGGAGGATCCCGAAGCTCCGGAGGCCTCGGTGGCCACCGCCGACCTTTCCATCTCCTTTACTCCTCTCCTCTCTCTTCCTCTCTTTCCTTTTCCCTTGCTTCGTTTTTGTCAGCATTCCGAATCAAATGCCCAAAGTGTACCGGTTGGCCACAGGTATGGTTCGGCACGCCACGAACTGTCTAATTTGGGGTGGTTCGGCATTCCATGATTTGTACACATATTCACTTATATGTGTATCATGAACTTGCATGAAACCAATACCAGTCATGTCTTATTGAGCACCAAAATGTAGATTCACAAACCAATATGACATCATGATTTGAAAGTTAGAATTTTTTTCATTTCTGTTTATGCTCACTAAGTATTCAACCTTTCCTAATAATATGCAAATTCACTTCGCAAAAAATATAATAAGACAAAAGATGATGATGAAGCAGAAGAAAAAGAAGAAGACGAATATAATCCACTTTCCAAAGTAACATATATTAGATAACTGCAAGTGCCTAGATAACATTAGGAAACTTGAAGATCATGCCAGCTCGAATCCTAAAGAAAGCTCCTTTCTGGAAAAAAAACGCATTAAAAATTAAAAAAATAAAAAACGCCTCTTCTTTTAATTCTGCGCTAAGGACAAATATTTTCACTTACTATTAACCATAAGATGACAAGACAAGCAGGGTTTCTACTGTCTTATTGAAATTTGTTTCCCGAAATTAACCTTCCCTATTTTCAACCAATTTCTCGAGACAATAATGAGCACATCCAAAATTTATTCCAACAGGAATCAAACAAGAAAACTCTAAAGATCAACCAATTTCCAAACGACCAGCCCATACCTCAAGAACGCCGACGACGGTCCTGCAATTGGGCTGCTTCTGGGATCCCGAGAACCGGGTCCCAATGTACTCCACCGCCACCAAATACCTCTGGATTCTATGGTTTTGGCTCATGATCTCGCGCCCCTCTTCCACCCGATCTTTGGCCTCCTCTACACCCACCTCGCCTTCCGGCATAGACCTCGAAAGCTTTGACGGCTTCGAGGATTCCAAGGGGACGTCGAGGGATCGCTTCGAGTCGTGCCGCGAGTCCGGCGATCCCGCCACCTGGGATGGACGCCCGCCGTCGTCGCTCATCGCCGCATCGAGAAAAGATCGAACGACTTGCAGAGGGTGTGCGTGGGTTTTAAGGGGTTTTCATGAGGCCTCGGACATATATGTAGGGCACTCGCCGGGAGCTGCTGAGTAATTTTTGACAGGGGGTTGTACATAACCTGGAATATAATATCCGCAACGTGTTTGCCGATATCATCGCAAATTCGGAACGAGCATTTTTATAATAAACCCCTTAACGAGCATAAATATTATGTCTAAGTTTATGTTGTTAAACAATCTCCGAAAGAGGGCGTTTTGTAATGCTTATGTTAAACTGCCATTTATATCGGCAATAAATTTACCGAGCCTGGTTTAATCTTGGGATATCTATACAAAACGTCTTTTAGATTGTGAGTACTGCTCATATGTACCAAAAAAAAAACTACCTCATCATTGATTATAATGCACTAGAGAACAAAGTGGTTCATGATCTCATCACTAATGGTACAAGGACATGGAATACAAATATTATTGTGGTGTCTCCGAGGGGCGAACTCAACCTTCGGATCTTGTTCATTGTGATTCCTTCAGGCAACTATCTAGCCAAACTAGTTTGGAATGGAATTAATGCCCAAGGCATGAGGATCAATGAGTTATATGCTTGGCTGCGGCGAACTCAACCTTCGGATCTTGTTCATTGTGATTCCTTCGGGCAAGTATCTGGTCAAACTAGTTTGGAATGGAATTAATATCCAAGGCATGAGGATCAATGAGTTATATGCTTTGCTGCGGCGAACTCAACCTTCGGATCTAGTTCATTGTGATTCCTTCGAGCAAGCCAAACTAGTTTGGGATGGAATTAATGCCAAGGCATGAGGATCAATGAGTTATATGCTTTGCTCAGGACCGTCGATTCATCCTTAAAAATTGGCTTAGGTGCGGAGCTTGAGGATTCATCCTAGAGTGGCTCTTTTCATCTGGTAGATGGCATTGGATAGGCTATATCCTGCAGGAGTTTTTTTGCACCATCGAGGTGTTAATATTCTTCCTTACTGCGATCAATGTAAGGAGGCGGAGGAGACGATTGATTCATCATGCCATTTTCCTTTTGTTGAAAAGCTCGTCTTATTTGGAGCTATATGTCCAATTGCTTGGTCCTCAGTCCCCTAGACTAAGATAGCATAGTCTCTATCCACTTCATCGAGCGGGAGAACCGAGCTAGAGCTGTAGGCCAGAGGATGGTGATTTGTCTTTACTATATGGCTTACCACATTTTGGAATAGGAGCAGGTTTGACAATGCCTAAGATAGTCCCATATGGATTGGGATGAGAGTCATACTCAATGCTACTTACTTCGTACGAGCCAAGAGTTCGGAGGAATTTTTGATGGCCACATAAATCTAGGATCTCATTAGTGCAACTACCGCATCTCAAGCGATTCACTTTTCATAGGAACTTGTCATCCACGATGAGAAGTCACTTTTTGCTATTATTGCATGGGAAAATAGGAGAAAGGAGGAGACAAATTAAAAAAGGTTCATGTGGTTCGTTTGGACTGATCGAATGATCATGAGTTCCACACTAATTCCTAATTGAGCTAGCTAATCCCTCTCAACCAGAAAAAAAATCGGAAGCTGATGTCTTCCAGGAAGATCTCCAAGCAGCCAACTCATGGTCTAATATCCAATACTCGTGTCGTAAGACCAAAATGACGTCGTCTTGTTAATGATTTCCATGCTGGTAGTGCAGTTCAACAAAAAGATCCGCCGTATAACATACCGAAACAACTTGTGGATGAAATGATGTCTAGACTCAGGAATCGCCAAACGTGTGGCTCCCAACTTTCTTATTGTCTAGCCTCATGGTTTCATATGTATCTATCTCTTCCGGATTGTTTCTTTATCCAGAACCTCTACAAGCTGAAGAGGTTGGAATATATTGTACAAAGTTTTTCTCCCTGCACATTATTTATTATTTTAGTCAGGAAGATATGGAGATGGCCATGATCTCTTCCTTGGCTAGTTATCCTGTGAAGTATTTCCATGCATGGCAAACCAAAGCAGCGAAGACAACAGTTTCAGCATCAAAATCTACGAGCGTGCCCATCAAAGCAGTATGTATACGCCTCATTTTATATTCAACTAAAATTATATGACTATACATATTCGTTGCAATGATGATACCACATCAAACTTATAACAAACCAACGAGAATGCTTGTATTTCATCAATTACTGTATATTTTACTGATTTCCATGATGATACCCTACATTGCCCCATCGATTTTTGATTTTTTATTGGCCTGTTACAAGTTTAATGCAGATATCACCATTGCAACGAATATTTACTCTGCTTGTTTGCATGATTATTGATGCCCAAGTATTTCGACAAAGCATCAATGATTACATATAGGAAACTAATGCAAAAAACTAGCTTTAATAATATAAAAATTTTAAAGCACAATTCAGCGGTCCATGATAAATTCATAACAAAAAATAATTATATCTGATCTTTCTTTATAATGTATCGAGACTTCATTTCTGATTTCCATCATCTATGGCATCAGGATATTGTTACCATAATATTCTTGAGTTATCCTTGCTTCTTATAATTCAGTAGTTCTCCAACTTATGTATTGACCCCAATAGGAAATATATGAATTCCTGCAGAATTTTCATTTGTTTATAGAATTCATAGAACAGGATCTTTTAATTGTACCGTGCAAGCCAGGGGAGGAGAAAAGAGAGCTTGAAAAAGAAGGAAGCAAAAAAAAAAAAAAAGGGATATTAGTCAAACAAAGGCTTTGACAGGCTAAAACTTGGATCTTTTATATAAGAGTTAGATCTTGGGTTAGCCAAGCTGAGGTGCTGTAAAACTTTATTTACACTCATGCTAAAGATGAGGGAATCAGTAACAAGTAAAGCACCTTTTTTTTTCCCCCAATTTTTCTGGCCTAGCTCAACATAATCAATGTGAATCCTATATATGCAGTGAATATGTCACCATCCTTCTCATGCAAATCTAAGTAGAGTATTTTGACAGGTTTTCAATAGTTGTCGAACATGCCAAGGAAAAGGTGCAATTGAGTGCCCAGGGTGCAAGGTCTTCATTCTCACACTCTCCTTTCCAATTTTGAGAGTAAAGAGTAAAAGTATTAGGGTTATGGTTCATTTGCATGCAATATTTTTTCTTTCTGATTTCTGCTTCTAGTCTTTTAAAATACCAGACATTTTTGACAGTCACAGCTGTTTTCACTGCAACAGAAGAATATTTTTTATTCTTTCTTTAAAACAAAAAATGAAGAGAGGAGAAGAAGAAGATGGTTAATGGACAAGTTTGCTTGACTGGAAAATTTTCTGTTTTTTATTTCTTGTTCCGCATAAGAAGAAAGAAACATATCTCTAATCTTCTTATGTGACATCTGGTATATGTAGGGAACGGGAAAGAACAAGAAGAATGGCAATATTTTTGAAAGATGGAAGTAAGTTCCTTTTTTTCCTTTTTTTTTTAATTTTTTCTTCTATTTTTTTTAAAAAAGTATTCTTTTCTAATTTCTTTTTTCTAAAAGATAGGGCTTTATAGCGAAGTACGCCCTTTGTACAGTGTCTACCCCTCTAAGAAGTGTTTGTTTCAGGTGTTTTGATTGCCAAGGATTTGGCTTAAAGAGCTGCCCCAGTTGCGGCAAGGGGGGACTTACGCCAGAGCAAAGAGGGGAAAGATAGAACCCACATATTCGAGATAATTTGATGGCTTTATATGTATAAGTTTGTATAGATGCTTCTCTCATGAAGCTCTACATTTTTAGGAGTTATTTTCTTATCTCAAATCTATCATATTGGTTTCTTTTATCATTATATTGTATATAGATTCACAATACTATGCGAAATGGCACTTTTCTTCTATTTCTTACTATTTTTTCCTCTGCTTGACAAGCAATACAAAGGGACGGAGACGCTAATCCACCCAAGTAGACCTGATTATTTTAATAAGATTTAATCTTGTGGGATATACTTCATGGTATTGATTTTTTTTTTTTTGCCTTCATGCAACTGCTCATCCTAGTGCTAAGGATGTTTTTGCTACAAATAATGAGAGATCAAAAAAGCACTAAAGATTTTGTTGAAATATCCCCTCTCTCTCTCTCTCTCTCTCTCTTTCCCCCTCTCCTATTTCTCGATATTTTTCTTTTGTAAAGATGTGCTTCAACTACAAATACTTTGAATTTAATTTACAATATTTATGAGGACCCATACCAATATATATTTAGTTTAATATACATATACTTATACAAAATAAAGAAATTTTAAAAATACTTTCTTTATTTTTTATTTTTTTTTGTTTGAAGTTCTCGATCGTTGCAAATGATATGAAAGCAAATCATATGTATAAGTCATTTATACTTAATGATATTATAGTATGAGCTTATTTAGAATAGAATTTACATAAGTCAAAAAAATCTCAAATATATGTAGCCTTTTCGTTGAGACGTTGGTTTGTCACAAACATACAAGCAAATGCCATGGTGTATTTCGTTAATGTTGAGCTTGAGAGTAAAGTATTTCTATAATACAAATGTAATAGATGGCTTCCCGCATCGAAAAAAAAAAATATATATATATATATATATATTTTAAATAGAGGGAGTATAGATAGGGCTGTTACTTCTGTCTTAGAAGAGACGTTGGTGTTGTATGCCGGTGGAGATGAGAATGCAACAGATGATGCCACTATTCTTGACAGCTGTAGTCTCTTTCTGGATGGGCAAGTTTTTGCTTGCTAGGTGCCCAATCTCTCTCTCTCTCTCCCTGGTAGGTGTAAGATTATTGTGTTGTTTGTTAGATACCCACCTCCCACTACAGTGAAAATGATAAAAGGCGACGCTATAAAAGATATTTTACGACGTTAATAAGCGTCGGAAATAAGCTTTACGACGCTTCAAAAAGCGTCGCGAAAGCGTTGCCTATGTAAGAGTAGAGACGAAAAGTGCCGGTGCTTTTTAAAAGCGTCATAATATTTTCTAACGACGCTTTAAAATATCGTAAAATTAAATTTTACCGATACTTTTTAGCATCGTTAATGACAATGCGTCCTCCACTCTATCAAGACGCTTTTCGAAGCGTCGGCAGTTAAGTCACTAGCGACGCTTATAAGCGTCGTTAATCAGTCTATTAACGATGCTTATAAGCATCGTTAATTTTTTTAACAAAAAAAAATATACATATTTTATATACAAAAAAAAAAGAATACATACATTCCTATACAAAATTATATCAATTATTCAAATATAAACATGTACAATCACCACCATTCATACCAAAAGATATTATTTTATATAAATAAAAATAAAGTACTAATCGTCCATTACAATCAAGAGTTCAACCTAACTAAAAGCATACAGAAAATATAAGACTACAATAAAAATAAAATGATGTCAATCTGCAGGCGGATGGTCGTCGCTGTCTCCACGTGACGTGTCGCCGTCTCGACGGATGCCTGATGTACCAGAAGCCTACAAGAAACATATGAAAAGCTTGATTTGCATATCTATAAATAAAAATATATAGATCATTAAATTAATACAAAAATATATATTTAATAATATGTGTTTACCTGAGATGGGTCATACATCTCTAATAAAGATGTAAGCCGATCAATCTGTCCCCTCATGGCCTGCATCTCGGCACGGCTCTGTCGCATCTCCTCCATCTCAGTGGCACGATTATGTCTAATCTCTTGTATCTCCACCTCGAGTCTGCAGACGCGTGAATTCTAAGCATCTACTACAGCATGCTGCGTATATCTACTAACCTCAGATAACTGAGTAGGGGTGACTCCTACTCTATAATCCTTCACTCGACCGTAACGCTCTGGTCCCATCAACTCTGTGAACACCTCGGTCTCGATACGGCTCTACTGCGTAGATGCTGCGGACTCGTGATCACACTCCGCAATGAGAGATGTAGCCCTCTCCTGTATTTATTTTGAAAACAAGAGTTATACATTAATAGCTAACAAAATTAAATTAAAATTATTATAAAAAATAGAATATTAATAATACCGTACATATAAATCTTTCGACTCATCTCGAACAAAAGTACCATCCTGACGAGTATGAGTCATCCGATAAAACTCTATTTTATCGAGTTCCCTCCCATGCTCATCCAACTACACAAATAATTTCAATTTTAAACAAACAATTATAACAATTTAAAAAAAATATATGAGTATCATGATACAGACATAGTCCATGATACATAATGATATTAGTTATATAAATAGTTCAACATAAAAATTAGAAGTTAATTATAAAAATTTAAGAAACATACAAACTTCTGTCGGAGTCATGCATAACTCTTCGACCCTGATGTATGAGGAACAAACTGAGCTGCTCGTACAACTCTACTAATAGCAGAATAAGTCTGTAAAATAAAGTAAAGAACTTGTTATATGTATAATATATAATATAAATTAATATTTTTATAAAATATTTAAAAAAAAAGATAATGAGCAGATAATATACCTATGCCCTCTCGGAGAATCAATAATGAACCAACTCCATCCACTGATGAGGGGGTACATCAGAAGGACAATTCCTAGCAACCTCCTCCTCTGTCATACCTTGTCTCGTATAGTCCCTCTTCAATTGTGCTCTATATTCTTTCCATTTGCGGTTGAGAGACTTCATTACAAAATCATGAGTGGATGGAGGGAGAACAAACTTGCTCTATAAAAAAAAATTAAATGAAATAAATTATATAAGTGATTAATAATTAATATACAGCATGAACATTAATTCATTACTTCTATAACTCGGAGGAGCTCAACTTTGTACGTTGGAAGCATGTCATTCCATTTTGCATAGCCAACGGACATAGTTGAGGCCTCCGAGCAACAGTCCCCAAAAATGAAGTCAATAAGCAGGCAGCTTTCTTAATTGGCTGACCTAGTTGATTGCACTCCACAACAATTCTCTTGCCCTCATGCATCTGCCACACATCTCGTACTACTGTGGGTCCGTGTCTGGGGCGTACTCTCCCAGATCTGTCTACAAAAAATATATAGAAGTAACGATATCATAAATATAAATAAAATAAAATAAAAATAAAATTATATGAAAGACAATATATATCCTGCACGTGTATCTCATCATCTGGCTGATGAACAGAAAGATCGTGCTGTGCTGATGATGAAGAAGGACAGGACTCAGAATGCTGTGCAGCTGAACTGACCTCAGACTGCTGTGCTGAAGAAGACGTACCGACCTCTGTATGTGAAAACTGAAACTGCACACTAGCATATCATCTCCTGTGATGCATGATGTCACCTAGCATTTATATAAATAAATGATAGAATCAGTTAATATATGGAGTAAAATAATATAATAATTAATGTAAATTATATACATCATAAAGAATTATTATCAATAACAATCAAGCAATAGTATTTCCTTCAAATTCTGTCCTAACCAACATCGTCGTAGTATTTAAATCATCAGCTGGCACAAAATTGTAGGGCATACATTGTGTATAAGTATCATCGTCATCATCCTCCACTTGATTTTCCATATCATATAAGTCTCTAGGTTTTGTTTTGATGATAGTAAATCAATCTTTATCTTTTGTGTCTTGTACATAAAATACTTGACGAGTTTGAGATGAAAAAATGAATGGATCATCCTTCAATAACACACCAGTGTGTATCAACCTTAAAAAATTTACAAGTGTAAATCTATTTGCATCTTGTTTCCAACCTCTTGGTGAGTTTATGTCTACCCAATCACATCTAAACAATAGTACTTTAAATTTTTCATAATAATCTAACTCATAGATATCTTTAAGTGCACCATAATAGGATTTTCCATCTGCTTCCATCATAACACTGCTATTCTGTATTTTTCTAAATTTCTCCCGTTCTCTAGTATGAAATTTAAAGTTATTAATTATGAAACCGTTATATCTATTCACAATCTTATTAGGTCCTCGAGCAAGAGCTATTAGTTCATCTAAATTATTTCTCTCCATCATCTTTGATACCTAAAAAAATTGATATGAAGTGCTATTGAGTTATCTGATATTAAATATGTATCAAAAATTAATGTATCCTACAATTAAATATAAATCACACCTGATTCGAAAGCCATATAGGGAATAACTCGACCAACCATCGCTGTTCAATCCTTGTATTAGGATGAATGTTATGATTGGCTCGTCTCTGATAAATTAAAAATTTACTGCATAAAATATAAATATATCATTTAGAATATTATATCTAATATAAAATTTAAATCTTAATGTCATGCCTTAAATATACTAACCTGCAATGGTCAGATATTATGTCACTATGAAGTAACACATAACGATGTACTTGTGCTAAAGATTTTTGATCAAGTACAATACTTTCAACTCTTCCCAAGAATTTTCAAGCAGTTGAGAACTTATACAGTTCTGCATTCTCCACAAAGTCATTATGCCGTTGAGGTCGACTAAAAATAGTCTCTACACCTTAAAGATATCTTGAACAAAATGTCAAACATTCATCAGCAATATATCCTTCAGCAATCGAGCCCTCGGGATAGGCTCTATTTCGCACATAATCTTTAAGACGCACAAGATACCTTCAAAAATTAAATATTTATTAAAATATCGGTATGCTATTGTTTCTAATAAAATTATCAAAATATTTAAGGTTTGCAATAATACCTCTTAATAGGATACATCCATCTATAATGTACCGGTCCACCAACTTTAAATTCTGAAGCTAGGTGAATGAGCAGATGTACCATAATAGTGAAAAATCCAGGAGGAAATCCACTGGAATGGTGCATAACAAAAATTCAATTGGCTGTAGAAGAATTTTTAAGTAAATTGGTTGAACCTCAACTCATCTAAGAGGATGAAACATACCCTAGAAATTCTTAAGTACGTACGCAAACCAGAGGATAGGTGAAATCCGCTGGAAATTAGAATTATGAATAGGATCAATGCTCTTAACCTGTCACATAATAGGATCAATGGTCTAATTCTTGAAACTTTTTGGAAGACTGGACTTAGTGTACAATGAACTAACTGAACTGACAACGAAAGAAAGAAAGAAAAAAAGTAGAAGCAAATTGAACATAATAAAGCAATCATACACAGAAAACAAATCGAAGACAGAAAACGCAATAAATCAAGGAAAAGAAACGACAGGCAAACAAGCTCCGACGAGGTGATTAACGGGAGACTTACACCCAAAACTGTGAAAGCCAGGAGGCGGAGGGCTTCTTTCGAACTACGATCGGAGATTGTCGCATCGCCTTCACAAAACTCCTTTAGGAAGCAATCGAAAAGGAGACTCAACTCCAACCCATCGGGCCGGGGGGCGGGGGGGGGGCAGTGGGGTACGGCATCGGGGAGGGGGATGGTGGGATGCGGTCGGGTCGGAGAGGGGGACCGGGGGGTCTTTTGGGCCTGCGAAGACGGCCTCCGGGAGGGGGAAGGAGAGGAGGGTCGGTGGGGTGGCTTCGAGAAGGGCGGACGGTGCGGGTGCGGCATGGACGGATGCGGCAGCAGAGGGAAGCGGCGGACGGCGGTGCGGCATGGTCGATGGGTGCGGCACCGACGGTGGAGAATCGGCGGAGATGGGGGCTGGGAGGAGGAACGGGAGGAATGGATGGGAGGAGACTGCGGCAGATAGATTAAAGCACTGGAGAATGGGGGACGGATTAAACGAATCTAACGATGCTTTTTAGTGTCGTTAAATAATGACGCAAAAAAGTATCGATATTTTTTTTATTTAACGATACTTTTGCTAAAAATGTCGGCATTGACAATACTGAAATTTTACGATGCTTTTAAACATCGTTGAAAACACGATGCTTTTTAAAAGCATCGGCATATCAGAGTAATCTCTCGATGTTTTTAAAAAATATCGATAAAAAATAATGATTAATTTTTTTTTTATTATAGTGTTATCTTTTTTACGGTCAAAAATATATCCCACTGCTGCGGATTGTGACTAGCAATTGGCACCATGGTTCTGCATTTATAAGCTGAGATGTCAAATCTTAATTAATATATTTTCAAACTCCCAAACCAATACTAAGCGGAGGCATACGGTTTGGACTTCCATCGTTAGAGTCATACAAGCATTTTAACGTAGGGAATCTATCAGGTGAAATTATTGGTCAGAACAGGTCGGTCACATATATCTTAAATTTTTTAATAAAAAATTAATATATTATTTAAAAAAATAAAATTTTTTATTCAAAACAACAAAATATGTCAGCTAAGTAATCATAATTAACAATAAATTTTTTCTATTCAAAATTTTTAACTAAATTTGGATAATGATAAATTTTTTTTCAATAATAAATGATGTGTTGACTTCTTATTAGATGGTCCAAAATATATATGGTTGAATGGTTTTAACCAATAATTTTTTTTGCATCTACCACAATGGCTTCTTGATATGGCAGTCGATAAAAATTCAATGGATCATATGGCAAACAACTATAGCCAAAATGGTCGGATTTCACAAGATTTAGAATACACATGTTGGATAAATTTAAATTATTGTAGGATGATTTTCTAAGTTTTTCATAATTTTATTTTTGGTAAAGACCGTCAAATCATGCTTGTTATTGATAACATACTAGATCTAACTGGAAAACCAAAGCATGGGATTCTTATTTTAGTCTTTTATTTGGTCTCCTATCATATATTTGATGTTAGACTATCTCGAATCAGGGAGGCCAAGTTGGACACGACTTGTGTGCATGGTTTCCTTTTGGCCCAAGTTGGACACGACTTGTGTGCATGGTTTCGTTTAATGGACTGTTACGGGTGGAGGACCTTCGCATGGATTGGCTCGCCGAGCTAGCCCTGATGATGTAGCCGTTGGGACCTTACTGCACGATGGAAGATTACCGGAGCCAGAAATCGCCCATTTCTAAGTACTCTGCGTAAATGCTATCGCCTTGCTTCTTTCTCCCTGCAAGCCTCTCCTTCTATCTTTCCTTTACTCCTTTTTTTCTGCATTTTTTTTAATTACTTTACAAGCTTGTTCCTATATTTAATATAAATTTTATTGCACGATTAAAAGATTAACTGGGCCTTTACCTCTAGGTACTTGTGTTATACTTGGAGGTTATTTGGATGGAGCTGAGATCTATCGTACCTTAGGGTCTGCAAGGGGGCAATCTCACTCTCACGACAATGTCTAGCATACCCTAACTTGGGCAAATCTACCATCTTTCTGATTTCTATTTCCTCAAAAAAAAGTAATTATTTATATTATCTTTTAAATCATAATTCTTTAAGATTAATGATTCTTTTCATCCAGCAATAGGTGCGTGACGTACCCTGGAGGTGAAAGAAAATCGAGAAAAAGATTTAAACATTTTCTTTTATGCCCCCCACCAAACCGATTATCCCATTAAATTGATTGACAGTAAGAATTGCACCACCAATAATAATAATTTCAAATAATCTATCATAAATATGATCATTATTATATGAATTATCTATATAATATTTCGTATTGGTCCAAACTAATCGATACATTCTGTACCATATCGTATCAATGGAGAACCGGTTCGATTCAAGTCGGTATTTCAAAAAATAATCTGAACCGAATCGAATAGTATGGTACGGATCGATATGATGCAGTACGAAATCGATATGGTATGGTGTGATACGGCTTGATTTTTTTTCTTTTTTTTTTTTAGACTGTTGGATTAGATCTTTTAAATTTTTTATTATCGATATGAGCCAGTACGATACCGTATCGTACCGATCAGCAATCTATATGGGATTCGATACCAGTATTTAAAACTTTAATTGGCTATATTTAGATAAGTAATTATTAGGATAATATATAAAAGTATCACAAAAAATCAGATGTCAATGAGTCTCTCGAATGCTAAGCTGGCATCTAATTTAGCAGATAATTAAATGATAGATGCTCCTACATCTAACTCAAGAGAAAGAAAGATTAAAAAAAAAAAAAAAAATTTTCAACCACAATAGTCCTCCATATCATATCTTTCTTTCTAAGACCTAAATCCTCCTCTATTCGCCATTCTAACATTTAATTGCCCAAGTTTGTTGTTGCATTATCGGTGCTACTGCCAACCTTGCATTGGTGGCTCACCTTGGCTCTCAACCCTCATCTTCCTGCCGCTGTTGGGAAGCTCCCTCACCACTACCTTGGTCATCTTGATCTCCCTCACCCACCCATTTGCCTAATATCGGCATCCACTAGTCACCATCCGAATGGCTCCCAAGCTTTCTTAGCACCTTATTGCCTAAGCAATGAAACTATGGTGGCATCCTCTGCCAGGCCTTTCAAAATGAGCAAAATGAGAGCCAAAATAGAGCATAATCTTGAAGGCAGCCTTGTGAGCATCCTCAATAGTGACTGATGTGCTAGGTGGTGGCAAGTGAGCAGGATTGGCACAAAGTAACTAAGAGAATATATGAGAATCTGTGCGAGCATGTGTTTAATCTTACATTACTTATATACTAAATAGATTTTGAAGGAATAAAGAATCTAAATAGCATTTTCAAGCTAATCTTTTTGGATTATATCCTGGATCATGATAAACTCGTGTCAGTATGAGTCTTGGGTCATAACAAAATCCTATTAGTGTGAACCTAGCTCATGGCCTATGTAGGCGAGGAAAATTATAACATGAGCCCATTGGATTGACACAAGCTCTTTATAGTATTATATGATTAAATTTATGGTAATTGTCATTAGATTTGAATGCATTTGTATCTCTAATCTAATTCAACGAGGACATTAAGATTCAAACAAAAATAATATGTGAGGATCTATGCGGGTATATTTTAATCATACATCAGCTATACACTAAATAGATATCGAGTATTTATACAGACCTAAGAAATTTAAATAACATTATCTGACTAATCTTTTTTGAATGAAATCTTAAGTCATGACAGGATGTGATGAGGCTATAGGATTCAGTACATCTTCACCTACACCATCTATCTTCAGCCGTTCTTACAAGATTAAGAAAGAAATTCCCCAATTGTTTGAATCTCAAAGTTCATAGGATATCCACCTTGGAATTAAGCAATAAGATTGTGGCTCCAAATACCTAGGTTGATAGATTTACCACGTCCTGATCACATGAGTACCTTTGTGGTTGGTGGCAAGAGTTGAGCCAGGCAGTCGGTGGGGGGTAAATCCGTCATTATCCATGAAAGACAAGCCCAAATGGTCCTTGCAAGAAAAGAAACAGGAATGGAAAACCCTTTAAAACCAAACGGTCGCAAAGTCGCCATCAACTTCAATCCAGCCGCCGATAACGGATCCAACGGCCCCAAATGAAACTTATCATGGATATCACAGTGGCATTTCTCGTATTTTAGCAAATTTCTAAGGCTTTCTCCTAAGTCCCAACCATTTAAGTACTAAATACTCTCCGTTAAGCGAAAAGAGAAGCCCATTTAACGGAGACGACGCGATGAAGAAGGCAGCCACGCCGTCGAGGGGAATTGGGAACGGATCGGCCGGCGGCGGCGGAGGCGGCGGCCTCTTCTCGAGGTCGCCGGAGAGCCGGCGATGCGTGAGATTTCCGGCGAGATCGCTGCCGTTCTCCGGGGAGTTCGCCACCCTGGGGCTGACGCCGTCCGCGTCCAAGTCCGACGTCAAGCGCGCCTACAAACGCCTGGCCTTGAAGGTATAATTACTCGCGGATAACTTTTAGTCCAACAGGATTGTTCAGGACTTAAGAGTTGCCTAAATGGATCAAACGGTGGAAATTTGTTCGATTTTTTGAGTACGTTTTATCAAGGCTTTGCTGCGAGTTTAACATATCGAAAATCTCTCGCCTACTCATGTGCCTGAAAAAGTTTTTTTAAAATTATTATTTGGGTTATAAATGATAATATTTGCAGTACCACCCGGATGTGATGAGAGGGGAGAAGGGGGTCCAAGAGGAGGAAGCTTTTAAGGAGATCAAATCTGCATACGAGGTAATAAACAAATGGATACACCTAACCCATTCATGACGCATTCAACGGACAATGATTGGATGTTAAGTGTTTGTTAACTTGTACGTGCAGTGCAACCAACGTTGTAGCCTTGGCCCTGTTTGTAAAACCGATATGTTTGAGTCATTTCTTTCTAAACGATGGTTTCAGGTTATAGCTTATAAACTTGTCCTTAAAAGGACAATACTAGTGTTTATCAAAAAAAAAAAAAAAAGACAATACTAGTGGGCTACAAAAATACTTGAGACAATAAATACTTGGACGTTATAAAATTTGACATGGTTTAATTTTTGAAGAAGTTTTCTAGCACCACTCTATTCCTTGCTCACAACACTCGCCGACGATCATCAGTGGATTAGTATCAGAGGTAATCGCTGTGCATCGCACCAATACCGGACTGCCATATTGTGGACTGGTATGGTGTTTAAGTTTTTAAGTTTTCATAGAATGGAAATTTAGCAGAATTTTTTAATATTTTTTTATATTTACTGATAATGTATGATGGATTTTGAAAATTTGTCTAACAATGTGGTATATTCAGCAGTGCACTAATAACTTACTTAGATATATGGAGCATTATATAAATCTCAGAATCTTTTATATATTGCAAGCAGGATTAAAATATGAAATATTGTGCCTTGAATGACTATCATGTATATTGCATAATAATATTTTTACTTTTCCCCAATGGATAAAAGGTCTGTAATGACAAAATCCTGTACTAAAGTTAAGATTTTTGATAAGCACTTTGCAGAGCTCCTTTTCTTATATGACCATTGCTTAATGATCTCTACTACATGAATACCTTTGAGGGAGTCGTTGAGAATTTAGAAAGTATGAGATGAACATGATTCTCCAAACTCCACTCGGCCGCTCAGAAGTTCTCTCTTTAAAAACAAAGGAAAAAAGGACAAAAGGTCATTACCTAAAAGTGAGAAAAATGTTTAACTATTGACTAAAATAGCATGGCTCGCGAACATATTACTAAGGCAAGCATTTCTCAAACACTTTAGTTGTTTTAGCTTTGCCTATGAATTGAACAAACTTTTCACTTGGAAAATATTTCGATATCCTCTAATTCAGAGTTCTATTGGAGAGATCTGTTTTTAAATCACTTGTCTTAATGTGTATCACGCAGTGGCTAGTGATTCATCAGGGCTCACTACAAATGTATTGGTTGTTTTACAATACATGAATAGCAGGTGATTGGAAACCGGACAATTCTACTTCAATTCCAAACTTGAGAAGAACTTGGTTATCAAGGGGGAAAAAATCTACAAAACTAGTTAAGAGGACAATGGAAGAATATGGGTTCTTTGAATAAATGATACAAGTTCACCAAATATTTAGTATCTAGCTTCCAATTATTACTATGTTAGATGAGTGGATTAAATGAAAAGAAAGTTGGAGAAAACTCTTTCAAGTTTACTTTTAGTTTTAACTGATCTCAGAAGGAGAAGATTCCATGAAATGAGAAATAGGCCACCAAAAAGTTTTTTAAGAATTTGATAAAGCTTCTTGACTAGTAAACGTATACATAAATAAAATGGAACCACCTGTTTCTTTTTAAATTATCTCAACAAGTACATGATCACTTAGGTATTGATATGTTTTACAAATTCAACATAACCCAAAAAAAGAAAAAAAAAATCAAGTTTATGTTTATAATTAATGATGTAATTGATAGTTACTAATTTTATTAATTTTTCTTGCACCTTTTTCTTATTTATTGTTAACAGAATATAATGGCCCAGTTTGAAGGAGAAAGTCACTCCACTGAACAAGCACTTAATGATGAATGGGATGAATGGGACGAATGGATGGGTTTTGAAGGAGGAATACCTGTGGTCCATCACCCTTATTGATTTCTTTCTTCATAGACATTGCTTGAATGGTTGCAGATAATGAGACCAATAAGGGAATGACAACCAAATCAGCATCTCAACTATGCCATGTACAGTTCATAGAAATTGTAAGGCAAAAGTAATTTGAAAGGATGAATTCTGTTCAAAGGTGGTCAATAAGATTGTACCATTGGTCTTTCCATCATATAAATGTAGCATTCCATCCTTTGTGGCCATGCTTCTGTCCCTTTTTTTTGGCAGAAGAGATCTTTAGATAATGATATCTATACAATGAAATTAACCTTCCTTCAAATACTCCAAACTCCCCAAAGGATCTCAAACTAGGTCTCCAATAAAGTTGTAATGCATAATTCACAAGCAGGCACCTTTTGTCATATGTTAAGAAATTTTAATTATTCTAGCTGTATGGCTTATACATAATTTTTGCCATTTCATAATTATTTAATAGACGTCCGAGGAATGTTCCTTCGGTTAGTTTTTGAATTTTGGATTTGATATTACTATTTATATCAGTAAGGAAGTTTATATTTTGGTATGAGGCTCTCATCGTCAACAGACATGTTGCAAAATTATTTATTGGAAACTTAAAGGTATGATAATGAGTTTAGAAGAATGCACACTCTGCTCTTTCTTTTTTTATATGGTTATAATCAAAATAATATGCTATTATATTTATATCTCCTTATATCAAGATTGTTGTTGCTACAAGACTCCGATTGGAGCCGACGTGGTTGGAGCTGGATGTGTCCAGGATCCAAGATACCAGATGGAATCTGCAAGGATAGTCTATCCTCATCGAGGGTTTCTAATGGGGGACACTATGTTTAAGTTAGTCAGAACTCAAGAATAATAGAGGAAAAGAAAAGGGTGGAGAGAGAGAGACCATTTTTTCTCCGAGAGGTTCTTCCTTCCCTATTTTTTGTCTCTTATCCAAGGGTCACCTTTGCACCTCTTTTATAAAGATGTGGAGTCGTTTGTTAGTCAGAATCTATAGATTATTAGATCTGATTCTTTAAACCATTGGACTACATTCTAGCAGTTCGTTGGAGAGAAAAATCTGTCGACTAAACTTCAAGCCAAGATTATTAGTCATGGATGTCAGTTGCGGGCTTCATCCGTATAGATAATGAAATTGGCGGTTTGACATAGGCATGGGATTGAGGTCCTAGGCCTGCATCCGACGTGATTTTGTCAAGTCACTCTGAGCGCACCCCAAGAAGAGGGGTTGTTTCGATCAGCAAGTTATTTCCACAATAATTGTCATTCTTATATTTTCTATCCAAGCAACCAAGAAAATCAATTGAAATCAAATCCTCAAAATTTACAATTGTATATTATTTGACATGGCCAAGGATTTTCTTGGTATTGGTGCTTCTCATCAAGGGCATCAATGTTTACATATAACTTTTAAAAAAATTTCCACCTCGCAAGGTCAAAACAATATTATGTAGTTTACTTTTTGGCTCTATATTACAATCACTTTTTTCAAAAAGAAAAGATGGTAATTGTATTTAAATTTATTTAACAATCTTATTTTCGGTGGGTTGATCAAAGATTTAAATCCATAAAACCATTAATTTTACTTGTTTAATCAAATATTTAAAACCATAAAACTGTTACTTTTGTGGTGCTTAGAGTAACAATTTTGTGTTTGGTTTGGTGATGCTTGAAATTCTGCTCTCATATGTATGTGATCAACTGTCGATGATCAATTCAATAGCTTGATGCTAAATATTAAAAAATATTGGCATACATCTATATTCTACAGCTTCTAACCTCTCTTCGCTTTGAGATCTAATTTTGTGTTCCATAATCCCATACTTTTCTACTCACTTCCAGTGCTCCTCCCCCACCACCCTCCGCTCTTTCTCACCTCTCACCGTTATTGAATCTTGTCATTCTCTCTTTATGTACTATATACCATCCACCTTTAATTACTACTAAAGCCAACCTTGAGCTATGCTGAACTTTAATTCAATATCAAACCAAGCTTTAACTTGGGCTCAAACTTAAGCAAGGTTCAACCAAGCTTAGACTAATCTTAATATAAGCCCAAACTATTTTTGGCTTGATAGAAGCTTACCAAACTAACCAAAACAAGCACAAGTTTAACCACATAAAGAATTAAACAATCAAATAAAAAATGACCTGAGCTTGATCTCAAGTTTTAGGCTTCAAACTGATCTCAAGCTGATAGTGGGGACACTCAGGTTCAATCAAGCTAAGAAAAGAAAAATTATGTATTTTCAACAGATAAAGTCGGTAGATTTTGCCGACTTCATCTAGGTCGAAGTACCCCCGCGCTATCTACTCACGTGAAAAGCACGCAGCTCCGCGGCCCTCTTCGCCGCGCCGAATGAGGCGGTGGTGAAACGGTTAGCGGTGGCGGAGGTGATCCAGCAGCAGGCGTCGGCGGTCAAGGTGCTGGTGGAGAACAGCCTCGACGCTGGGGCCACCGCCATCTCTGTCGTCGTCAAGGGTGGCAGCCTCAAGCTCATCCAGGTCTCCCGACAACGGCCACGGCATCCGGGGAACCAATTCCAACACCTAGACCCTTGTTCTACGATTGCACCCAACGATACCCTTGCGCGAATCTTGAGCCTCTTCCTCTTGATTAATGCATGGAAAGAATGTATTCGATCCTTTCAAAGATTCAAAATTTGGTGCTTTTGTTCTCCAATCTTGATTCTTTTACGCATATAGGGTTTTTGTTGTGACCCCATTTCTAGTTTCAAGAAATGAAAGGAAAGCGTGGCTGATCATGTTGATTCGCCGAGTGGTGAATTCTAAATCATCTTCAAGAGCAGTTTGAGCGATGGTTTCTGACTGCCTTTCAAGGTCATTTTACTTTTGGAATTGTTGGCAAACAGTAGATGGTGGAAAGCTTGGGATAGGAAGGCTCACATCAAGCTAATGGAGGATAATCGCTCTCTGGACAAATGATTCAGGTACCAGGAGTTTCGAATTTGTCAAAAAATCATCAAGTCTTTAGATAAATTCATAGAAAGGATACGCTTTTGAGGACACAAACTTGATTCAAAATTGGTAAAATGCATGAATTGTGTTACAGATTCGTGACTTTGGTGTGTTTAAGTCAGTTGATATTTCTTATTATTAATGGCATGGACTTATTGTCGTAACAGCACGAAGAACATCAAAGTTGTCTGCACATGACCTACAGACACTTAGGGTGCATTTGGTTCGCAACCAGAATCAATCAGAATTGATTGGAATGGGAACTGGAGTGGCGATATCCCTCGATGTATTTGGTTTGTGACCGGAATCGGAATTGGAATCGGAATGGGATTTGAATACTAGGAGAGAGTAGTGTTTGGATTGTGGGGGATTGGGGCATTTCCTTTCTCCTTTAGAATTAGAATTGGAATGGGACTCTCCCCAGCCAACTCATTTCTATTCGCATTCCAAAGTCCAACTTCCCCCAACCAACCAAACATACCCTTGAATCGACGAGTTTTAGAGGAGAGGCTTTGGCCAACATGACATATGTTGGTCATATTACTATGAAAGCTATAACTGAAGGTCTAGTGTTACACGTGTATGTCCATCTCAAGTTCCTCCATCACTGTTATACAGTTCTATCATATTCAGTACTTTTCTGGATGCTCATTTTCAGGGTCTTTTATAGAGGTGGAGTAATGGAGCATGAACCCAGGTCCTGTGCTGCTGTTAGAGGAACTTTGGTAATGGCAGGCCATTCTGCATTGTTTTGGTATCATTCCATGCTTTATGAGCTTCTCATCAATTTTTTTTTTTTTTTGAGAACTATTTATGTTGTGGAAATGGAATTTTGATTATCAAAGCTCATTTATTTCAGGTTGAGAATCAATGTTAGAATATGATTGCTCATAGAAAGACATTGCAGATCTCCAATGATGATTACCTAAGCATTGTAAACTTGATTAGTCAGTGCAGACTGGGAGATAGAGATTTGTGTGAAGGAAGATTTGTGATGAATATGCTTGTAGCTAGCAAAAAATTAAATTCCATGCATTGCTCTTGGTTTTCTTTCTTTTATTATCAGTTGCAATGCGATAGAAAAGAATGATTAGGATAATGCTGGATAAACATTTGAAAAATTTCTTCAATAAAGAATGAAACAACCATACTGCAAAAAGGATTTTTATTTCTGCTATTGCAGCATATCTCTGAGATATATTCAAATATTTGAGAAATATGTAATATAGTGAGATGGACATTTTATGGTGTTCTCTTGGGGGTTTCCTCCTATCTATTACAAATAGATCTTATATTTTTTGATCTTCTCAACTTATCTCATTGACACAAAACCGACGCTACTTGAAGGCACTTCCCAGGATGTCCTTTCCTTTTTCCTTCCAGAACTATGGATTTGTTTGCTTTCTTGTTTCCTGGTATCCATCATCTTCATTGCCTAAGTCTTTTCCATCACATATTGGGTTGGCTAGAAGCACAACTCAGAGTTAAGAAGGCTCAATAGAGTGAATAATCTTGTGAGTCGTTGTCAACCTGATGCCAATTCTCTAGAAATTACTGCTGAATTCCTTGCCAAGGCAAACCTTGGCAAAAGAAGAGCTTGGCATAAAACTAAGATGGCTAATTGGCAGGCAGAGAGATCTACCTTATTGATTGGAGACTAAGCCCATATGACCAAGAAGGTGCCCTCCAAAATTCCCCCAGACTTGGAGAGATTATAGACAGAGGGAAAATGATAACTTTTGAGGTTGGAATTAAAAGAAGTCCAAATTTTCCTTCTGTCACTATTAGTTGCTTATTTTGACTTGCATCAGCAAGGCTGTATGCAGATGGCCACATGTTTTCATTCAATTCTTCCCAAAGATCTGATTGTTACTGAATGAAAGATATTTATAGGCATCGGTCACGATCCCAAGATGCCATTTTCTTCTTTCTTCCTGGAGTTGGATTTCTATTTCTATGTTTTTTCCTCCTATCAAAGACAACTTTTATTGAGTTGCATTGACAAGCCTGCAGAAGCTTTATGTATTTATTTATGTTCTTCAGACTTCATCTATTTGTTGATATTGTTCATGCAATCAACAATCTTTTATTTGGAAGTTGCTGTCAAAAGGGTAAATTATAAAAATGTTGTGAAAGAAAACAATTAGAAAATGATGATACCCCAAAAATGCTGTTATGAAGATCCACTAAGAGAAAATTTGTATAATAGTTTCACATTTACGTCGTTGTAGTTTCGTTGCCACATTTTGTGAAATGGAAATTGTTGAATGTGATTAACTTGTGTTTTAGTAACTTATCATCTGATCTGATCAGTGGTTTTCTTTTAATCCACATCACAATATGCAAATTCCTCAGTTTATACACCACAGGCGAGTCATATTAGGACAAAAAAGACTTGGAGAACAATGCCTCCATTTCTGGTACGTCCAGTCATTTTCTACTTGCGATATGCCTTCTCTTGTAGTGTGGCGGCATAATCATATTACGTTGTGGCTACTTCATTATAGCTTTATGATGTCTAGATATCCATCTGTTTATTTGTTTTTTAATTATTATTATAATTTGATGCTATAGGAATAAAATCTCAAAAAAGATGCCAGTACACATCATGGTTTGAACTATGAAATTCTGTACCGGGCCGAACCACCCAGTACACCCCGTACCAAACTAGACTTGTGCAGAATCGATCTGCTTCAAGCATATAAATCGACACATGGGCGAAATCCAACCCATACTGCATCGAACCACGTGGTTTGCCGTAGATTCAGATCGATTTGGATCGATTTGCAAGCGAACTGACTGGTACTTCATGGGGTCGTTTGTGGGATGTGTGTGTGTCAGGGGGGGGGGGTTTAGCCTTTATGCCTCTTTATATGTTGAAGAGGTAGAGAAGCATTGAATGCTTCTCTATCTCTTCGTTTCTTTACTTTTAAATAGAAAAAATAGGGAAACACTGCAAATTGCTTAAATTTTTCATGATTTCATCAAAAAATCAAGAGATTTCAACCAGATTCAAGATAATTTAAGTTTTCTTCTCTCTCTTTTTTTTTTGCATTTGTTTGATTGAAAATCGACAATAAATAAAAAAATAGGAGAAAATCATGCCTTATGGGATAAGCATTCAGGACTATAATGCCGCTTGGTTAGAGGGATGGGTTGATGTTTCTCTTGATTATGTGAACAATCCAGATATCTATAAGTGTCATCAACACTCAATGAGAAACTAGATCAGTAGATCTTGAGATTAGTATATTATATTTTATACTTTAAATATATTTAATTTTTTTTTAAAATTATTTTATTTTATTTCGGAGTGATAGAAACATTATATAACATAAATAAATGTCAATTTGGATCTAAAATTATTCAAAAATAAAAATATCGATTGGATTGAAAAAAAAAAGTTGAAAAAAAATAAAAAAAAGCATGTCGGTATGGAACCGACATGCAATGGCATACCCAGTGTCGATACAGTATGGAACCGATACGGGTCTCGCTATTGATTCCAGAAACCTTTTTTTTTTCAATTTTTTAAATTTTTTTCAATTCAATCATTTTTTTAAATTTTTTGAATGATTTTAGATCTAAATTAATGTTTATTTATATTATATAATATTTTTATCACTTTGAAATAAAATAAAAAAATTATAAAATAATGCATTAAATATATTTAAAATATTAAGTACAATAACCTCAAGATTTATTAATCTAGTTTCTCATCGAATGTTGATGACTCTGATAGATATCTGGATCGTTCATATAATCAAGAGGAACATCAACCTATCTCACTAACCAAATGGTATTATAGTCCTGAACACTATTCCTATAAAGCATGATTTCCTCCTTATTTTCTACTTATTGCCGATTTGTGGCCCAAAATTGAAAAAAAAAGGAATAAACGAGAAAGGAAAACTTAGATTATATTGAATCTGGTTGAAATTTCTTGATTTTTCGATAAAATCATGAAAATTTGAGCAATTTGTGGCGTTTCCCTTCCCTTTTTTTTTTTTTTGTTTAAAAGCAAACAAATGAAGAGATAGAGAAGCATTCAATGCTTCTTTGCCTCTTCAACATGTAAAGGGGCATAAAGGCTAGCACCCCCCCACCCCACCCCATGCGGTATCAGTCGGTCCAGTTCGGTACGAGGTGTATCAGGTGGTTCGGCCCGATATGGAATTTCATGGTTTGAATAGATTCACTTGATTCTTTTGGAAGGTTGCATGCATGACTGGCAAGATGGGCCTGCTTGACTGCATTAAAAGAGATCCGATGTAACTTCTATGAGGTATAATCTAATTTCAGTTTTAAGTTTTGTAATGTTGTTTTATGCATGTGTCCATTACGAGAAATCCCTTCAAAGAATGATGCAAATTTGTTACCAAGGGAAACATTAGCTAGGAGATGAGAAGTTGCATCTAATGTTGGAATACGTATTCTCTAAGCTGTATCAAGAGTTTAAACATTGTTAAATGATGGTAATTTTATTTGAAAATATTATTTAAGAAAAATATATCAAACACCCTTTGTTCATACTTTAGAACCATGCCCCTAACCCAGTGAAGCCATTCTATAATTATGTCCAACAGCATTTAGATGCACTGTGGTTTTAGGTCCAAACAATAGAAATCATGTTCATATTAATGTTATCTGAAGCTGCCTCATAATCTATTGTCTCTGTTTAATTGTTGTCCAATTTCTTCTGCTCATACTTTAATTCCCCTTCCAACACCACCCCCAACCCCGGCACCCCCCTCCCCCTTCCCCTCCTTTTTTTATTTTTTTTTATTTTTTTTATTTTTAACTTTGGGTTGGGTTGTTGTTGGGGGGGGGTCATCATAGCTTTGTGAGTAAAAATCAACTTCCACTAGGATCATTGGTCATATTCTTTATTGTTTCATTAAGCCACTATCATTAACTCCTAAAGTTACTTTTGGCCCTTGGCTGAGTCATGAAGCACTTCACAGTAGGCTATTACAAATGTTGTGTGCTTTTCTAATAGAAGCATAATGTTTTTACTGTAAAGGAACTTTTCTAGGGTAATGTTAGACACACATTAGATGACATAAAACTTATCCAAATAGGTCTTCTTAAGGATCTTTTTTATTTTTCTAGGTTTTTTGATCAGTTGATGGCTGGAAGTTTACTTTTTTAATAAATATTCTCCCTCATGATATGCAAGTTCTGTTACAGTTTTACCTTTTGCTTGAGGAAATTGCAGAAATGGCCCAATTGTTTCTGCTTTTTTAGATTCAAGCCGCTTTTATTTTGTTTATTTCGCAGTTCACAGCTTAAAAATATTGGTTCCTGTACCTGTACTGGTACCTAACTTGTACAGTGTCGGTAGGTCCGATTCTTGTTATGGGGAGTGTACTAAGTATCGGTTCAATACTAGTGCATGTTGGTATGCTTGGTATAGATCGGTACAATACAGTATTACAAACCATGGTGTATTTGTTTTTCTTTCTTCAGAAGTGGCCCAGTTTTTGAAATTTTAGGGAGCTTGTGTCCTTGGCTCTGCAGATAGAATCTAGGTTAGGAGTGTGCATGGCACATTCAACAGATACACACTTCTTCAGTATTTAGTAACTTGTGCATTTTTTTTTTTTTGTAAAAGATATGCATTTATTGTCAAGATATGTGCAACCATGATAAAAATTGTGCACATTCAGCTCTACTTAAACATATGTCTGGAGTGGACCCATTAGGGGAGGGCCTTAGGTGCAAAAGCATCAAAAAATTTTATAGATAGTCCATTATTGCAAAGAGGGGAAAAAAAAGAGAAAATGTATGAAACTATAAAAAAGGAAAATAGTGGGCCAGTTTTCACAGTGCCCTCTACCTTAAGCATGTAGGCCATCCTACTATTTTTGGTATACCCACTGTCTTACCATCTATTTTTTCTTCTTCTGCAAGAGATGCTGTAAGACTAAGAACTTGAAAGAGTCTTCAGATTTGACCAGCATCTATGAGCTTCTTAATGACATTGATTCTGATCTCATTCAGGTGAGTTATGATGGTACTTTCTGTTATCTTGATCATGTCTGAGAGAGGTGCTGCCATACTATCTAGTCTCATTTGTTTTCTTTTGTCAATATAGGTCTCTTGGATATTGTTAAGAATTGCACATTTCTTGGACTTGCTGATGAAGTTTTTGCATTGATACAGCACAATACTCATCTGTACCTAATGAATGTGGTTTCTGTGAGGTATGATTTTAAACCTTATATTTTCTCCCTTTTTGCTTATTGAACTTTCGGCTACATTTTTGTGGCAGTATCTCAATAGTTCCGTCAAGAAATGTGTCGACCATTCTGCCAATGTCATGTCAAATTGACAGGATGCTGCCATTGGGCATGCATGTCTGTTGTAATACTTTGTGCATTGCATGGTATCTGCCTATTCTGGCCCATCACTGTGTGTCAGTTGGGTGTGACTCAATATGGCTTGGTACTGCTCAGTAGTGATTTTATTATTTTGGTGTAGGATGGCATGTTTCAGCACATTGCTGTAGTTCTTTGGATGCTAACTATATCATTCTTTAAATTATTTAGTTTTGTAGGTCTTGTGCCAATATCAGCTATGGAGTTTGCTCTAAAGGTCATTTAGTATATAAATTTGGGTGCACGTCAATGTAGTTATTTGGATGCTAACTATATTATTCTCTAAATTATTCAGTGTTGGAATCCCATGATTATAGGAAACCCAAATTATTAGGAATTAATTTCAGTTTTTGTACATAGCTGATTTTCCTAATTATTTCTATTTTCTTTTGTAATTATTTAGCTTCCTATTCTAGGACTAGTGGATGTATATAAATAGGAGCTATGTAAAGAGCATTATTATTCAGAAATATACAAAGAAATTCTTTTCAAATTTTTATTTTCTTCATGGTATTAGAGCCTTGCTAGTTTTT
Source organism: Elaeis guineensis (assembly GCF_000442705.2). Classification (NCBI taxonomy): domain Eukaryota; kingdom Viridiplantae; phylum Streptophyta; class Magnoliopsida; order Arecales; family Arecaceae; genus Elaeis; species Elaeis guineensis. Next base: position 10,070,910 of record NC_026001.2, read on the forward strand.
TACGATATAATTTTACAGAGCCATATTAGGGTTTTTGGGTCAAGCTTCTGGCGACCTATTACAAAGGGGGTTGAGGGTCACTGCCTGCCCCAGGAGGAAGCCCAGCCGCTGATTGGCCCGCTGCCAGAAAATCATCGCCATCCGATGAAGCGTGTGGCTCCATGCGCCATCACAAGCCACACCCTCTTTTTCATGCGTCGGCATGGGGACCTCTTTTCCGGCAACTTTTTTTCGGCCGTTTCTTTTCTTGCATCCTTCCTCGTTGTCGTGCCTCTGTCCGGCCTTGGTTCTTGACTTGGTTTGCTTTTCTTTTTATTGATGCTAAGTGTTTTGTTTCTTCAGTGCTTTTTCTCCTATTTGTTGAAACATGACTGAGGGAAAGAGGGCTGTGACTGAAACAAAAATGGGCTTTGTGAGTGATAACCCATCTTTACAAATCAATCCTGTTAAGCTCGATGGAACTAATTATCTGGCATGGTTCAGATCCTGTCTTTTGTTCATTCAAGCTAGGAGACGACAAGGGTATATTACTAGGGATAGTCCAAAATCAGAAATTACCAAGTCTAATTATACTTAGTGGGAATCAGAAAATTCACTTGTGATGTCTTGGCTCATCAATTCTATGCAATCTTAGATTGCTCAGGGGTATTTATTGTTGAACAGTGCAGCCACTATTTAGAATGCAGTTTCTCTAACCTACTTAGAATGCAGTTTCTCTAACCTACTCTCAAATGGGCAATGATGCACAGATTTACGAGCTATGTAACAAAGTTCATGGAACAAAACAAGGTGAGATGACTATTGCACAGTACTTTGCTGAATTAAGTGGTTTATGGCAAGAACTGGATTACTATCAGGACTTTCAAGCCACATGTGCTGTTGATGCTGTTAAGTTTCAGAAATTGATTGAAAAAAAATGCATATATGATTTTCTTGTTGGCTTGAATATAGAGTATGATCAGATATGGGTCCAAGTACTTGAAAAGGATCCCATGTCTTCCTCGAGGCAAACATACTCATATGTTCAACAGGAGGAGAGTCGGAGTGTCATGATCCATTCATCCTCTGTTGACAAGGCAGGGCTAGTAGCTGCCTCTTCACGAGAGCAATCACATGTTCCTCATCAAGATCCTCTAGACAAGATCAGTTACACTGTGACTACTGTGACAAGTCTTGGCATACTAAAGAACATTGCTGAAAATTGCATGCTCACCCAACCAAAGGGCGTGGTGGTAAGCGGATAGGTTCATCAAGACTACAAGCGAATGTGTCTGAAACAGTGGATTCTCTGAGGAAACAAATAATATTAAAATTTTTTCCAATGAAGAAGTTCAATCCCCAAGGCATTTGTTGTCTCAGCTTGAATCTCAATCTAGTACTGCTACCTCTTTTAATTTTGTCAAATCAAGTAATGCTTTTCTTGCAAATCTTGAAAAATCTTTTTGGGTTATAGATTCTGGAGCAAACAAACACATGACTGGCTCTTCAAATAAATTTTCAACCTATTCTCCGTGTTCAGGAAAAGAAAAAGTCCGCATGGCGGACAGGTCCTTAGCCACTATTTTTGGAACAGGTTCTATTAAATGTACTACCACCATAAATCTAGCTTCAGTTCTTCATGTTCCTAGCATTTCTATTAATCTTTTGTCTGTTAGTTCTATTACTAAAGTCCTTAATTACAAAATTGAATTTTTTTCCTACTCATTGCATATTTCAGGAGTTGAAAACAGGGAGAACGATTAGCATTGATAGATTGCAAGATGGCTTGTATCTTCTGGATGACAATTGTGGTCTCTCAAATCCTGATCCCAACCAAGCTTTGTTAAAACATTCTATGAGTGCTGAACAAGAGACCATCCAGTGGCATAGACGATTATGGCATCCTTCTTTTTCTGCTTTAAAAAGATTATATCTTATTTTGTTTAGACAATGCAAATCAGAATTGCTAGTTTGTGATGCTTGTTAATTTGCTAAACACACAAGACATTCTTATCCTCCAATAAATAATAAGATTTGGTTCCTTTTATGGCTATTCATTCTGATGTATGGGGGCCTATCCAATAGGTTCTTTGTTTGGTTATAGATGGTTTGTCATTTTTATTGATTGTTGCACTAGATTGACTTGGGTTTACTTGATGAAAGCAAAAAATGAAGTATTTTCTTACTTTCAATAGTTTCATAAGATATTTGTACACAGTTGGATGCTCAAGTTAAGATTCTAAGGACTGATAATGATACTGAATATATAAATGGAGTCTTTCGTATCTATTTACATTCAAATGGAATTGTGCATCAGACTAGTTGTGTAAATACTAGTGCACAAAATGGAGTGTCAGAGAGAAAGAATAAACATTTACTTGAGGTGGATCGATCCCTTATGTTTACCATGAACCTTCCTACACCTTACTAGGGGGATGCTGTTCTTTCTGCAGCCTATCTTATTAATAGAATGCCTCTTAGAATACTGAACTTTAAGAGTCCTTTAGAGGTTTTACAGGGTAGTAATTCTTATACTGTTCCCCAAAGATCTTTGGTTGTGTTTGTTTTGTTCATAAGACAAATGTTGGAAAGTTAAAACCTAGAGCTCTTAAATGTGTGTTTGTGATTACTCTGGTACTCAAAAGGGATATAAATATTACCATCCACCTTCAAGAAAATATTTTGTTAGCATGGATGTCACATTTAAGGAATCTGAGCCTTATTTCTCCACTCAGTCACCTCTTCAGGGGGAGCATAAGAATGAAAGATGTCCTCCTCATGTTATCCTCTTAGGGAGAGATTCTTAGGCTTGAGACAGACCTTAATGAGGATAACAAGGACCAACCACCTCAACCCCTAAAGAGATTGGATAGACTGGATTTGAGAACTTACACACATCAGAACAAGACAGATATAGTCATTGAGCATGATACACCTGATCAACCGGCATCCTTGAATTCAGTTTCTGAATATTTTGAAGATTTATGTGGTGAGTTTCCTTTGATCCTTGATGATTTTAATTCTAATTCTAATCCTAATTTTTCTACGGATGATCTTGATGTTTCCATTGCTATCAGAAAAGTAGTCAGAACTTGTACTAAACATTCCATTTTCAATTTTGTTTCCTATGATTCTTTGTTTCCTTCCTATAGAGCCTTTGTCTTGTCTGTTTCTATCCCACAGGGTTGGAAGGAAGCGTACCTTAATCCAAAATAGAAGGCAGCTATGGTTGAGGAGACGAGGGTTTTGGCAAAAAATGAGACATGGGACCTTGTTACTCTTCCATTGGGAAGAGACCAGTGGGATGCAAGTGGGTGTTCACAGTAAAACATAGGGCAGATGGTTCAATTGAAGATACAAGGCCAGGTTAGTGGCAAAAGACTTCACACAACCTATGGAGTGGATTATCAAGAGACCTTTGCCCTTGTTGTAAAGATGAATCTATCAGAATCCTGTTATCTTGTGCAGCAAATCTTGAGTGGGACTTAACGGCAGTTTGATGTTAAGAATGCTTTTTTTCATGGAGATTTAGAGGAAGAAGTGTATATGGAGATTCCTCAGGATTTGATGATGAGAAAACCAAAGGAAAGATTTGCATATTGAAGAAGACATTATATGGCCTGAAGCAGTCACCAAGAGCATGGTTTGATAGATTCAGTAAAGTCATGATTTCTTTTGGCTACCATCAAAGCAATGCGATCATACCTCATACCTTGTTTATGAAACACTGTAGAGGTAAGATCACATTACTTATTGTTTATGTTGATGATATAGTTGTGACTGGAGATGATAAGGAGGAGATTGCCCATCTAAAAAGGCTCTTAGCCCAAGAATTTGAAATTAAAGATTTAGGTAAGCTACGGTATTTTCTTGGAATAGAGGTTGCCAGGTCAGATAAAAGGATTTTTATTTCTCAGAGAAAATATATTTTGGATCTCATGGAAGAAACTGACATGTTGGGATGTAAACTTGCAGATTCTCCTATGGAGGCTAATCACAGATTGCAAGCAGGAGTTGGGGACTCGATTGACTTGGAAAGATATCAGAGGTTAGTTGGAAGATTGATTTATCACTCACACACTAAACCAGATATAGCTTATGTTGTTAGTCTGGTGAGCCAATATATACATGATCCTCGTGAATCCCACTTAGAAGTTGTGTTTTGCATTTTGAGATACTTGAAATCTGCACCGGAGAAAGGGCTACTTTTCTCAAAGCATGGCCACCTACAGATAAAAGCTTTTACTGATGCAGATTGGGCTGGATCTCTTGATGATAGAAAGTCAACATCTAGTTATTGTACATTTGTTGGAGGTAACCTGGTTATCTGGAGAAGCAAGAAACAGAATGTGACAGCAAGATCAAGTGCAGAAGCAGAATATAGAGCTATGGCTCAGGGTATCTGTGAACTGTTGTGGTTGCGGAAATTGATGGAAGAGTTGAAGTTGTCAGAAACAAATAGTTTATCCTTATTCTGTGACAATAAGACTGCTATTAGTATTGTCCACAATCCAGTTCAGCATGATCGGACCAAACATATAGAGATTGATCAACACTTCATAAAGGAGAAGATAGTGGATGGCTCATTAACTGTTTATCATGTGACTTTGACGGAGCAGTTGGCTGATGTATTTAATAAGGGACCAAGCAGTAGAGTATTCTACACTTTAGTTTGCAAGTTGGGCATGTATAATATCCATGAACCAACTTGAGGGGGTGTTGGAATCCTATGATTATAGGAAACCCAAATGATGGTATCTGTTGGAATCCCATGATTATAGAAATCCCAAATTATTAGAAATTAATTTCAGTTTCTGTATATAGCTAATTCCCCTAATTATTTCTGTTTCTTTTTGTAATTATTTAGCTTCCTATTCTAGGACTAGTGGATGTATATAAATAGGAACTATGTAAAGAGCATTATTATTCAAAAATATACAAAGAAATTCTCTCCAAATCTAAATTTTTTTCATTTAGTTTTGTGGATCTTGAGCCAGTATTAGCTCTTGAGTTTGCTCTAAAGGTCATTCAGTATATAAATTTGTGTTTAATTTTTTTCTCCTATCTATTTTCTGTGTAGTCTAGAATAAAATACTTAGCCAGCTTTTGGCTATAAAAAACAATCTACTAGTACTTGTAACATTTTTTTTTTCAAATTTCCATTTTAATTTTCTTTTATGGATTCATAGATCTAATTCTTTCTAGCATCTAATCTAAGGACTTGCTTCATGTGATTATTGCAAACTATTGGTTCAATGTCAAAAAACTATGACTTCATATTTGCTTCCAAACATGCATGCATTGAATACTTAAAATAAGATTTAGATTTTGTTGAAGGGATTCTATGTAGAGTTAAAAGGGGAAATGGGAAGTTGGTCATGTATTGAATCACTTATATTGTAAGCTGCTGTCTATATCATAGGTTTGGTCTAATACAAAATATTCTGCAGACCATTGAGTCATAATTTCACAAAGGCTCCTTTATTTGTATTAATTGTTTTGTTCATATATTTTTCTTGACATTTACCATATAATGTTCAAGTCCACTTTTGGCAGAAGTGAGTTTGATATTCTAGTCAACATTAGGCCTTACGTATTTTTTATTAATTTGTGGCCTTTACAAGGCTGCACGAATGTTCCACTAACCATGTTCCATAACTAAGCATGGTACTTTTTCCCCCCTTATCATGAAGCTCATGTAGCTTCAAAGTTCAAATATAGTTCCCATACATTGGGCTAGCATTTTTGCTGCCTGGTGAATGCTTGCGTGCATGCGTATGTGTATGTATTTTGTGGATGAGGACTTGATTGGAGTATCACAATTCACAGAGCCTGAGGTATAGGTTAAGGACTTGACCGGAATAACACAATGCTTGAGATACACAAAGACAAAGAAACTTAAATATTATTTATTTAGCTGCAAATATGAAAATTCAATGTCCTAGCACTTTTAATGTGCTTCACGGTGCTTCTGTTTTGCTGTATAAGGATATCCGAAGTTTCATGGCTGTCGCATTGGATCACATGTTTTTCTGTTCTTTTTTCATTTAGCTAAAAATTACTATGAGATTATTTGCTGCTATTTTTTGTATCTTGGATTTACTCAAGACACATGGAAGCCTCTTAAGTTTCATTGGTCAAGTGAAGGATATTTAATGGATCTGTAATAATGGAAACTCAAATACAACATAGTGCAGAATTATTATGCAACTTATTTTAAATCAGTAAAGTGGCTGCCTACTTTTGAAAGTGAGAGGGATCAACCATTCATGGTGCGTATCTCCTCCATTTTTTTTTTTTTGAAACAGAGATTTATTCTTATCTTCAATGTTATAATGTGACAGTTTTATCTACTTGTTTAGATATATGCAGTTTATAGAATCAGTTCTTGCTAAATTGCCCTGTTTTGGCTATTATTGTCAGTCATAAATTGTCTTGACATTTACTGCTTATGGTAGAACCATTTTTCAATAAGTCTGTAGATACAAGTGGCTTCTTAAATTCAATTGCATGTTGCTGTTTTATAAAAGACATCAAATATAGATAGTGCTAATCAGGATTTTCTCTGGTTGGCAACTACTAACTTTTGCACTATCGTCATGCAACTATCCATTATTCAGCATTTCATTTTCTGTTTAATTTTTGAACTTCAACTAAAAAAAATCATTTTGATACAGGATATATACATATGTAACAGTTTTGCTGCCTCTTTTTTGCTAGTTGTTTGCTGAAATGAAATATGCTTATGTTTTTGCCGTTTGTTCTTTTCCCAGATGAATACCGTGTTGCTCCAGCAAAAAGCACAGATGCTTGATGAGCTTTTCTGCTTCCTCACGGATCAAGAAGGGAAGCTGACAAGGCTTCCTGTCATACTCGACGAGCATACTCCGGACATGAACCATGTTCCGGAATTTTTGTTGAGTTTGGAGAATGATGTAGGTCCTGAAACTTATTTTCAATCTTGGTAATCAATACTATTGAGATCTTCAGCATATAAATTATTATAGGTCTGTCTTTCAGGACAGAATTTGGATGAGTTTATAACTGCATTTTGGTTTAACCCATTCTTAGCTTGTCTTTAGACTCCTATAAAAGAATCGGTTGCAGTCTGATGAGTAATATTTTTCATTCTTCCCCACTTTTATTTCCTACTTGATTGGATATTTGGATTTCATTGGGGGATGCAGTCATGGATGATTGCCTACACCTCTAAACTTGGGCTATACTTTCTTTCGTCGGGTGCAACCACATTAACAACGCTTCATTCCGTTTTGCTTAGGCATGGGCAGAGTTTGTTACATTCAGAAGAAGCTAAACATGGTGCTCGTGATCAGCTAGAATCGGTAATGCTCACCCAAATTGGAGTGTCCTGATTTTGTTTTATCCGAAGGATTATTCAGCAGTGCGATCTGACTTTTCTCATGGGACATTTTCGTGGAAGGGCAAGGAACCTCCCGGTAATCTACTCAAATCAAAGGCAATTTTGATGGTTATTAAAGAATACTGACATGCTATTTATCACCGGCAAATTATACGTATATTTCTTAAATTTTACAATCCAAAAGCCTTGGTGGCTTTGTCCTGTGTCTTGAATCCTGGAACCCTAACAGCTATTCCCATCGTCGTATTAGTTTAGCAACTGGTACAAAATAATCTGATCACATGGACTGATGGCGTGGTCACAGTCACGTCCCTCATACTAGTCATATTTTGATACCTATGGTCATCCTTCTCAAGGTAAAACAACTGTGCCAATTAGCCAGTCTGTCACGTTAGCCCAACCTTAACAACGTTCCCACAAAGATATCTTGTAATATATTTGCCGGTTAAAGTGATTGTTAATCACACGCCGTCCGATCCCCATCAATTTGTTATCTCCATGCGCCTCGCCGTCACTGGATGGTTATGTGTGATGGGTCCACCGTGACCATCAGGCCGTACGCATCATAGGCCGCATCAATGCACGATCCGCTTCTGCGCCGCCCTTCTCCAATCTACCGGGACGCTTCCTAACCCACGGACACGTCATCAGGCCACCATCTGCCGCTCCCGGCCAACTCACCTTCCACGTGGCGGCTCGTGAACCCGCACGAGACGATTTCGTGTAACATTCTCGGTGGCCATGTAAACAAAAGGGCGATTTTTTTTTTTGGGGTTCAAAATGACGATTTCTTTCAAAACGGGAGGAAGAGGCGAGCGAGCGAGAGCGGAGAGCATATATAAAGTCGAAAACGAGCGCTCCTCCCAAAAGGATCTCCTCTTAAAAAACAGGACCGCGTCGGGGGTTTTCCTCCTTTCCACCGCCGTCTCCATCCCCGCCTCCTCTAATGCCACGAAGGTGACCATCTCGTCTTTCTCCTATCCATTTCCGCCCTGTTTCTATACGATTCGCCGCTCCGAGAGTTCTCGTTCGTGCCTCTTCGCGGTTGGAACCGACGTAGCTCGCGCGAATTCTAGGTCAAATCCAGTTCCTGTCGTTCCAACATTGGTATATGGTTCTCTATGCAAGATTTATCTTCGTTTTGTATTTCTTTTGATTGGTAGTGGAGTTTGCTGTGTTCTAGTGGGTTCGTTGTTCGAAAAGCTCTTCGTTGTGTCTTTGTGGACGGGAATCTTGAGAAGTTTCTGCTCATGCCTATCTTCTTTTAACTTTTGAGATATCTATTTGGTCCCGTTCTTGGTTGTTGCCGTTTCTGGTAAATTTTTCCTTTGTTTGGAGAGTAAAACATCAATCTTGAAGTGAAAATGGAAAAGAGAAGGTGGAAGGTATTGCATTGTCTTGAAAGCTGCTGTTCTAGGGTTTCTTGCTAGATGCTTTCTTTGGTCGCTTTTGCGGCTGATCCTTGAAACTATTGCTGCGTATATTGTTGACTGTGGATGATCTGCTCTTTGTAATGCAGCTTTTCATTCGGCAATTAATTGGCCTTTGCTTTATTGGTTTGGAAATTAGGTTGTAGGGTTTTTTTCTCTATGTAAAGTTCTTACCCCTCTGGTGATTCCCTTGCGGTACAATGTGTATTTGGGACTCCCGTATGAATTGACACTCAACTATTCCTAAATCGACAAGAAAGAATAAATTACATATGATTTTTTTTTTTGGTTTTATATCTTTGACGGCTCAATTATAGGACTATCCTTTGTTTTGTCTGGATTTAATTTCACAAAAATATAAATGAATTGGTAAAGCATATTTTAGGTATTTGTATTGCAGGTATTGAAGCTTTTGGTTGTCAGAGATTTTGCATTGGATATTTTCATTAAAGCCCTGTATCGTGAAAAGCTGTCTGGAATTTGCTATGCCTCTATATAAAAGGAAGCCTTTTAACCTGGCAGAGCCACCACAAGAGTTGGATCCAAATGAGCTTGTTTTCCAAGTTCGTTTTACAAAGGAGATATTTCGGGATTATCAGTATCCTCTACTACAATGCTTTCTTAGGTGATCAATATGAATGGTCTTTATTTCTTTAATCCCTGGACGCAATCATCAACAGCTAATGTCATTTATATTTTAAATTAGATTAGACTAAGGGTCTATTTGGATTTCCTGCAAGAATATCCTACTGGAATCAAACCTGTTTGCCCACCTAACCCAGCATCTTCTAAATGCTTGCTGAAGTCCTAGCCTAAATCCCAGCCTGTATGGCTGTTGGTTTGTATGAAGAAAAAAAGGCCCATGGAGTTTGTTTTTCCCTTCCCGCATGAGTCAGGCTGGGGGTGTTAGGTTGAGATAGGCAATGTTCAAATGGACTTCCCAGTCCACAAATCCAGCAGGAAATTCAACCCAAATCTGCTGCATTTCCCAAGCATGCCGTAAATGGTAAAGAATCATGCTTCTTGTTATAAACATCAGTCTTGCTTGTGGTTGATGACTATTTTCTTCTGCTTATCTCCTTAACCTGTCTTTAGAGACTACTTGAAGAGATTGAATCTTTATCGCCAAAGAGTCTGGACATGTAAAGTTACTGGGAAAACTAATTTAACATATGAAGAAGCTTTGGTCTCAGAGCGCCGTGCAACAGAGAAGGTTCAACAATTCCCTAAGGAATTAATGGCTCCCATTCTTCATTTGATCCAGCACAGTAAGAACTTGACTGCTCGGGCATTAGTGTCTATCTATTTGTTTCTTTATTAATTTACTTTTATAGTTCTACTCATTCGCTTTGGTTAAAACTAGAAGTATATCTTATTTGCATCCTTTGGAATTTGAAAGGTGCTGACTATTTTTTTTCCTGTATTTTGCTTTATGATGCACTAATGGACTTATGTTATCATACTCTACTTCCTGCATAATTGTTCCAGTCATTGTCCATACATGAGATATCATGCATCACGTCTATCTTATGTGTTAATTGATGTCATGTTGTTCCTATGCTGTTGGTCATTTTCTGTTCTACTACAAATCAGTGTGGATAACATAACTTATGAAGATATTTAGTTTTTAATTCTTATTTTTGTCCCCATTTGTATCTTAGAAATCAAGGGTAGTATGCAAGGTATCAGCGTTATCCACAAGTTTGTCAATTATTTGACTTCTTAATTTCCATTGTTTAAGGCATAGATATCGTTTTGTTCTTGGATTTCTAGTATGCAGTGGAGGATCCAAAACAGATGTTTTAAAATGCCAAAGTTTTATGACTTGTACAAAGATTGTCATAAGTCACAGAGTTATTACCCATGATAGATTGGTTGCATTCCCTTTTCACCACATTTTCTGGGAAGTTGTTGGGTTTCTCGTACAACTCAGGAATATGTAAAGGTAGATGCCAACTCTTTTAGTATGGCTTGTGCTACTGAATGGCTTCTAACTGTCAAGGTTATTGATGCCTATGTCTCTTTGATTTTCTATGTTTTAGTTCTTAACTCCCCTTTAATATGTTCTGATTATTTTTCTTTTTCTTGTTGAATGCTTTATTCTTTTCTAGTTTAATAACATACATATTCATTATGCAAAAGACAGGTCTCTATAACATGTGATCTCAAGCTTAGCTTGTCCAAGTAAGGACTGTAACCTTTCAAGAGGGTGGTTCTCAAGCTGGTCAAAATGTTCTTAGATTCTATGTTTCGAAAGTCTTGTCCTGCTCTATGGATTTTTTTTTTAAGAAACCTTTTTTAATATGTTCAGTTGCAACATCTTGCTGACAAATGAAAAATGATGCTTCTGTTGCTTTCTTGATACCTTCATCATTGTACTTTTCATGTATGATGCATTCTGACATCTCTATAAGTGTGTGAATGCAACAATCCAGAACCTGTCCTTCAAGATTTAATTAAGAGGCAGCATGTGGGTATGCATGCAGTATGCTTGATGTTCAATATTAGGTTTAATAGTTCCAGATGAGTAGACTAACAAAAATAATCTATTGCTTTCACAGAACCACAGTTTCTCCTCTCCGCATAATACTCATGCTTCTGGGCCTTTTTTGCACAATATGACATTAGAGATGAGAATATGGGGTATTGAAGAGTATCATTAGAAAATATTATCTGAACATGAACACGAGCAAAAGCTAATGAAAGATGCTCATTTTGAGATGCATTTAGTTAGCTGCACTTAAGCTCAAAGAATAAATGTATGGCATAGAATGTCAATCCAGTTATTACCTAGCTAATAAGGTATCAAATTTTTATATTTGACATTCAAAGCATTAG